>NC_133758.1:46056212-46359242 GCF_036562045.2 Rhinolophus sinicus
GCTGAATAATACTGTATGTCAACTATAATTTAATATATATATATAGTCATGGGATATGGAGAACAGCATAGAGTTCCAGGAATAGAGTTAATGGAATTGTAGTAGATATATACGACGTCAGAGGGGCAACAGATTGGGGGAGAGGGGTTATCACTTTGTGAGGGGTGAAATGTCTAAGTGTTACATTGCTTTGTACACCTGAAACTAATAAAAAAATTATAATATCAATATATACCGATAACAAAAGATGAATACAAGTCACGTTTGACTTCTGCAATTACAACAGGTGCTTAAAATGGTTACCATCAGCATCCAGACACTTCTGATTACGGTGAACTACCGCTTGAGTAATGTTGACCAAAGTGTCCACTTGTATTTTATATATATCCTATGTTTTATTTTTTTCTATACATACATATCTATGATAAATTTAATTTATAAATTAGGCACAGTAAGATATCAAAAAATAAACATAATAAAATAGAACAATTATAATAATATACTATAATAAATTATGTGTATGGCTTTGTAGCCCATAAGCACTGCGATACTGCAGCAGTTGATCTGATAACTGCAATGGTTACTAAGTGACTAATAGGCAGGGAGCATGTATAGCATGGAGATGCTGGACAAAGGGATGATTCACGTCCTGGGTGAGATGGAGCAGGAAGGCAAGAGATTTCATTACACTACTCATAAAGGTGTGCAATATAAATTACCCATTTCTGGAAATTTTTATTTAATATTTTTGGTCTGTGGTTGACAATGGGGCACTGAAACCATGGAAAGTAAAACCATGGATAAGGGGCACTATTGAGTGTGTGTGTGTGTGTGTGTGTGTGTGTGTGTATTAACCTGGACTGTTGCATTTTGCTTTGTTAGGTAATCTGAAAATCTTTTTTAAAAAAATAGGTGAGTTAAGCCCTCTTACATTTAATAGGATCTAATTATTTGATATGTTAAACTGCAGCATATTAAAAATTTTCAGAGTTTATTTGAACAAAAATTGATTCTATTGGACAGCACCAAACTGGAAGTGGTTAGAAGCACTCCACCAATAGGAGTTTGGAGAGAAACTTTTACAGAGAAAATGTGGGAGCAAAGTACAGAAATTATTTATTGGCTATAGCTTAAAGTGTAGTATGTTGTTTATGATTGGTTGTTCCTAGGTTTCAGTATCCTTGGGGCTTTTACAGGCTTAGATTTTGGTTTGGCTTACATAGGTCCCCATTCATTAGTCACCTCAGTCTAATGGCCTCCTTGTTTAATTTAACGGACATCAGTATTATCATATTTATATTACATATATTTCCATATATATGTACAGAAAGTAAAAAACAAACAAACAAACAAACAAACATTTAGAGGTGTTTAGGTAATTTGCCATTGCGACAAAGTCCAAGCATGTGATTTTATATTTTACAAAAGTATCAGCCTGCCATTGATGGGAAAAGAAAACAACTGGTCCTTCACTACAGATAATTTGAAAAGCACTGGTCTATGTTATTTGCTTGTTCTTTCTCTTTTGCATATTACTTTTTTAATTTAGAAAGGTATGTATTTCTCCTTCTGATGCCTTTTTATTAATATCTTTACATAAACTTATATATGATTTATTGTTTTATTAATATCTGTGTATGATACCTTTAATACCATTTTTACTACTGTCTCTTAATTTCCTACTATGAATAAAATTGAAATTAGTTAGTGACCCATTCTTCACCCTGTCCCCCAGTCCCCAGAATCTGTTTTCATAGTTTCGTAGTTTTACTCCCCATTGATATCTTTGAGGCAATCTGAGAGCTTAGTCTACTTCTCATGCTCCCTTTTAAATCTATTCTCCTTCGTTTTTAGACAGTTCAATTAAGTATATATAAAGCACATGACCATTATATTTTATACCCTCTCTCTTATAACCTACAGGTACTCTGAATTATACAAATAAATACGCATTTAATATTTACTACCAGTTCTAGTACTGATATCTCTTCAGTCTTTTCAGTTTTCTGAAGCTTGTTCTCTAGTAAATTTCCCAGGAAAGTTTCATAGGAACTATACACTCCCTGAGTTCTTAGATGTATATAAGAAACTGTGACCATTACATTTAAAGATCAGTGTAGCTGGATATAAAATCTTTAGCTTATGTTTGCTTTTCTTGCATTGCTTAAATGTTACCCCATTGTCTTTTGACATAAAGCACGCTATTGAAAAATTTGATGAAAATCTCATTATCGTTCTTTTATAAGGGATATTGACCTTTTTCAATTTGGTGCCCAAAATGACTTTTCATTTAAAGATCAATAATTTTACTAGACTATGTTTAGGTATAAGCCATTCTGAGAAAGTTTTGCAAGGTATGCCCTTTTAATATGCAGTACAAGACTTATTTTATTTCAGAAAAGTACTCTTGAATTATAATTGATAATATTTGCTCTCTTTTGTTATGTTATTTTTTTTTAGGTACTTCTAGTATAGGTACCTTGATCTCCTTTGCCTACTGTCTATGTTTTTTTGTAACCGAAAAACACTTTTTAAAAAAAAATTATTGGGGTGACAATTGTTAGTGAAATTATATAGATTTCAGGTGTACAATTCTGTATTACATCATCTATAAATCCCATTGTGTGTTCACCACCCAGAGACAGTTCTCCTTCCATCACCATATATTTGATCCCCCTTACCCTCACCTCCCACCCCTCACCCCCCTTAAACTCTGGTAACCACTAAACTATTGTCTGTGTCTATGAGTTTTTGTTTCTCATTTGTTTGTCTTGTTCTTTTGTTGTTTTTGGTTTATATACCACATATCAGTGAAATCATATGGTTCTCTGCTTTTTCTGTCTGATTTATTTCACTTAGCATTATACTCTCAAGATCCATCCATGTTGTCACAAATGTTCCTATATCATCTTTTCTTACCGCTGAACAGTATTCCATTTTGTATATATACCACAACTTCTTTATCCATTCATCTATCGAAGGACATTTTGGTTGTTTCCATATCTTGGCCACCGTAAACAAAGCTGCAATGAACATTGGAGCACACGTGTCTTTATCTATAAGTGTTTTCAGATATTTTAGGTAGGTACCCAGGAGAAGGATTGCTGGATCATATGGTAATTCTATTCGTAATTTTTTGATGAACATCCACACTGCCTTCCATAACGGCTGCACCAGTCTGCATTCCCACCAACAGTGTATGAGGGTTCCTTTTCTACACAGCCTCTCCAACACTTCTTACTATTTGTCTTGTTGATGATAGCCATTCTGACTGGGGTGAGGTGATATCTCATTGTGGTTTTTATTTGCATTTCTCTGATGATTAGTGATGTTGAGCATTTTTTCATATGTCTATTTGCCATTTGTATGTCCTCTTTGGAGAAATGTCTCTTTAGGTCCGCTGCTCATTTTTCAATTGGGTTGTTTGTTTTTTTCTTGTTGAGTTGCATGAGTTCCTTGTATATTTTGGATATTAGCCCCTTATCGGAGGCACTGTTTGCAAAAACCTTCTCCCATTCAGTTGGTGACCTCTTTATTTTGTCAATGGTTTCTTTTGCTGTGCAGAAGCTTTTAAGTTTCATATAGTCCCTTTCGTTTATTTTAGCTTTTACTTCCCTTGCCTTTGGAGTCAAATTCATAAAATGCTCTTTGAACCCAACATCCATAAGTTTAGTACCTATGTTTTCTTCTATGCAGTTTATTGTGTCAGGTCTTATGCTTAAGTCTTTGATCCATTTTGAATTAATTTTGGTACATGGTGACAGATAGCAGTCCAGTTTCATTCTTTTGCACGTGGCTATCCAATTCTCCTAGCACCATTTATTGAAGAGGCTGTCTTTCCTCCATTGTATGTGTTTAGCTTCTTTGTTGAAAATTATCTGTCCATATTTATGTGGTTTATTTCTGGGTTCTCAGTTCTATTCCATTGGTCTATGTGTCTGTTTTTCTGCCAATACCATGCTGTTTTGATTATTGTAGCCCTGTAGTACAAGCCAAAGCCAGGAAGTGTGATACCTCCATTATTGTTCTTTTTCCTTAAGATTGCTTTGGCTACTCAGGGTCTTTTGTGGTTCCAAACAAATCTGATGATTTTTTTGTTCTATTTCTTTAAAAAATGCCATTGGGATTTTGATGGGGATTGCATTAAATCTGTATATTGCTTTGGGTAATATGGCCATTTTAACTATGTTGATTCTTCCAATCCCTGAGCACGGAATGTCTTTCCATTTCTTTGTGTCTTCTTCAATTTCTTTCAAAAATGTCTTATAGTTTTCAGCATATAGGTCTTTCACATCCTTGGTTAAGTTTATTCCTAGGTATTTTATTCTTTTTGCTGCAATTGAAAAAGGAATTGTTTTGTATTTCTTTTTCTGAGATTTCATTGTTAGTATATAGGAATGCAATGGACTTTTGTACGTTGATTTTGTAGCCAGCAACTTTACTGTATTCGTTGATTGTTTCTAATAGCTTTTTGGTGGAGTCTTTAGGGTTTTCTATATATAGCATCATGTCATCTGCAAAGAGTGATAATTTAACTTCTTCATTCCCAATTTGGATGCCTTTTATTTCTTTCTCTTGCCTGATTGCTCTGGCAAGGACTTCCAACACTATGTTGAAAAGCAGAGGTGATAGGGGACAGCCCTGTCGTGTTCCTGAACGTAGAGCAAAGGGCTTCAGTTTTTCACCATTAATTATGAGATTAGCAGAGGGCTTGTCATATATGGCCTTTATTATGTTAAGGCATTTTCCTTCTATACCTATTTTATTAAGTGTTTTAATCATAAATGGATGTTGTATCTTGTCAAATGCTTTTTCTGCATCAATTGATATAATCATACGATTTTTGTCCTTTATTTTCTTTATGTGATGTATCACATTGATGGATTTGCAGATGTTGAACCATATTTGTGCCCCGGGGATGAACTCCACTTGGTCGTGATGAATAATCTGTTTAATGCATTGTTGTATTCGATTTACTAGAATTTTGTTTAGGATTTTTGCATCTGTATTCATCAGAGATATTGGTCTGTAGTTTTCTTTTTTTGTCCTGTCCTTACCAGGTTTTGGTATCAGGGTAACGTTGGCCTCATAAAATGAGTTAGGGGGTACTGTCTCTTCCTCAACTTTTTGGAAGAGTTTGAGCAGGAGTGGTATTAGGTCCTCTTTGAAGGTTTGGTAGAATTCACTAGTGAAGCCATCTGGTCCAGGACTTTTGCTTTTGGGAAGGTTTTGGATGACAGGTTCAATTTCGTTACTGGTGATCGGTCTGTTTAGATTTTCCAGTTCTTCATGGTTCAGCCTTGGAACGCTATATGTTTCTAAGAACTTGTCCATTTCTTCTAGGTTATTGAATTTGGTGGTATATAGTCCTTCATAGTATTCTTGGATGATTCTTTGTATTTTTGTCGTGTCTGTATAATGTCCCCTTTTTCATTTCTGATTTTGTTAATTAGTGTCTTCTCTCTTTTTATCTTAGTGAGTCTAGCCAATGGTTTGTCAATTTTGTTAATCTTTTCAAAGAACCAGCTCTTTTTCACATTATTTTTTCTATTGTCTTTTTGATCTCTATTTCATTTAGTTCTGCTTGGATTTTGTGATTTTCTTTCTTCTGCTGACCTTGGGTTTCACTTGTTTTTCTTTTTCTAGTTCTTTAAGGTGTAACATGAGGTTACATATTTGGGATTTCTTCTTGTTTCTTGAGATAGGCCTGCAATGATATAAATTTCCCCCTTAAAACTGCTTTCGCTGCATCCCAAAAATGTTGGTAGTATTTTCATTGTCATTTGTTTCTATGTATCTTTTGATCTCTCCTCTAATTTCTTCTTTGACCCAGTCCTTCTTTAAAAGTATGTTGTTTAATCTCCATGTATTTGTGTTTTTTCCTGCTTTCTTTTTGCAGTTGATGTGTCATTTAGGGCTGCTGTTTTGTTATTTATTTTCTGTTTGGATGATCTATCCATAGTTGTCAATGATGTATTTGAGTTCCCTAGTATAATTGTGTTTTGGTCAATTTCTCCCTTTAGTGCTGTTAGTAGTTGCTTGGTATATTTTGGTGCTCCCTGATTGGGGGCATAAATATTGATGACTGTTATGTCTTCTTGTTGTACAATCCCCTTCACCATTATGAAATGTCCATCTTTACTCTTATTACCTTTTTCACCCTGAAGTCTCTTTCATCTGATATCATTATGGCTACACCTGATTTTCTCTGGATACCATTTGCTTGGAGTGTCAATTTCCACCCTTTCACTTTGAGTCTATGCTTGTCCTTGTAGCTGAGATGTGTCTCTTGTAGACAGCATAAGATTGGGTTTAGTTTTTGTTCCAATCTGCTACTCTGTGCCTTTTTATTGGTGAGTGCAGTCCTTTTACATTTACGGTGATTATTGATATGTGAGGATTTCCTGTCATTCTATCTTTAGTTTTCTGGTAAGGCTGTGTCTCCATTGTTTCCTTGCCTTTTTGTTGTTGTCTATTATTTCTGTGTGGTGGTATTCTATGATGTTTCCCTCTGTTTCTTCTTTTATTACAGTATGTATTTCAGTTCTGGATTTTTTTGAGTGTTTACCCTTCAGTTTATGTAAAAGAAAGTTGATATTTATAGTATTCCATTTTTTCAGCACGCTTACTTTCTCCATTCCCATATTCCAGTTCAGCCCTTTACTCTCCCTCTTTGTATGTTTTGGTTGCCACAAATTGTCCCTGTTGATGGTGGTCAAATAGCCTCCTTTAGTATTTCTTGTAGTGCAGGTCGTGTATTAGAAATCTCCCTCAGCTTCTGTATGTCTGGAAAGGTCTTTAGTCCTCCTTCATATCTAAAGGATATCTTTGCTGGATATATTATTCTTGGCTCATGATTTCTCTCTTTCAATAGTTTGAATATTTGGTTCCATTACCTCCTGGCTTGTAGAGTTTCTGCTGAAAAATCTGACGATAATCTAATAGGCTTTCCTTTGTAGTTACCGTCTTCTTTGCCCTGGCTACCTTGAGGATTCTTTCTTTCTCGTTGATTTTAGACAGCTTCAATACAATGTGCCTTGTAGAAGGCCTGTTGGGATTGAGGTAACTAGGTGTTCTGTTTGCTTTTTGGATTCGAGGGTCCAGTTCTGTCCACAAGTTTGGGAAGTTCTCATTGACAATTTGTTTGAATATATTCTCTGTTCCCTTTTGTCTTTTTTCTCCTTCTGGTATGCCCATTATTCTTATGTTTCTCTTTCTGAAGGAGTCAGAAAGTTTTTGTAGAGTTCTTTGATTTCTTTTAAGTCTCAAGTCTCTTTCTTCTTCCATCTGTGTCATTTCCAGGTTTCTATCTTCGATGTCACTGATTCTTTCCTCCATCTGGTCAACTCTACTACCTAAGCTGGTTATTTCATTCTTAATTTCTTCTATTGAGTTCTTAATCTCCAGAAATTCTATTTGGTTCTTTTTTAAAATTCCAATTTCTTTGGTAAAATGCTCATGTTGTTCTTTGATTGTGTTTCTGAGTTCATTAAACTGCCTTTCTGTGTTTTCTTGCATCTTGTTGAGTTTTTTCAGAACTGCAATCTTGAATTCTCTGTCATTTAAGTGACATATTCCATATCTTTAAGTTCCTTTTCTGGAGACTTTTCACTTTCTGAGCTGTCTTGTTGCCTTGGTTATTAATGGCAATAACTGATTTATTATTTCTCTTCCTAGACATCTACAGGAGTGGCTTCTGCAACAGGTTGATAGGAAGAGGTCTTTCTTTTGTTTTCCAGTACTTGTTCATAGAATGTTTTGTTTTCTCTCCGACTGCAGCCTTTTTTTTTCTCTCTCACATGGTAGTGCTATGTTTTCTCTGCACCATTCCAGCTTCTCACACAATGGGGGGATTCCCTGGGAGACGGGCTTCTCCTTTGTTAATAGTTTCCCTGGGTCACAGGGCGCAGTGTCCATGTGGGTATGCAGAGAGCTTTTGAAGTTCCAAAGCTCTTCCTGCACCAGATTCAGAGCTGGTATGTTTCAGCAGTTCTGTTTAGTCCAGCAGGGATCCACCCAGATAGGTGGGGCCAGGGGCGGGGTGAGTTGTGAAAGGTGGCCCAGAGCAATGGCAGCGACCACCACCACAGCCGGTCCTGTTTCCAGAGCTCCCTCCCCTTTGCTGGAACTGGTTGGGCTGCGAATCTGTGTCTGCGGTGCACAGTTCTGAGAACAGCAAATATTCTGTTCTTTTGATCTGACACTGTTATTGTTCTGCTTCTAGCACCAGGCAGGTGGCGGGGCAAGCTCTGGGAGGGTAGGGAGGGGGCGGCCAGTCTCAGTGCCTAAGGCTCCATTCTCTGCTCAGCAGTGAGGGCTTAACCCACCGTTTTCAGCCTTCTTCCCTCAGTCTTTTCTCCGAGGTCTCTGCAGTGAGCGTTGGGTTCAGCCGTGTTATATGCTGCCCCCTCAGCCCTGTGGGCCATAAGCGGAGCCCTAGCAGTCCGAGTTCTTCCCTCTCCCGCAGCTGCGGTAGTTCCAGGATGCAGCGAGCTTGGAGCACTGAGCTAGGTCTGCGTCCTGTTCCCGCGCGGCTCCATCTCCGCACTTCTCCCTTCCGTCCTCCCCCGCTCGTGTGATTCCCCCACCTTTAGGTGAATTCAGTAGTGGGCCTCTTCGTCTTGCCTGTCTGCTGTTCAGGGAGTCCTTTGTGGAGTTATTGTTGTTCGATTAGTTGTAAATTCCAGGAGAGCTTTACAGAGGCTCACCTCACGCCGCCATTTTGATGACGTCTCTCTTTTTTTTTTCTTATATATTGTCACGCACCACATAAAAATGTTTCAGTCAATGACAGACCACATATATGATGGTGGTCCCATAAGAATATAATGGAGTTGAAAAATTCCTACCACCAAGAGAATTAATGTCTTACTCACATATTTCTGGTGATGTTGGCGTAAAAAAACCTACTGTGCTGCCAGTCATAAAAGTATGGCACATACAATTATGTATAGTGTGGGGGCAGAGCCCCAGAAAGCAGTTTCCAGGCTCTCGGCCTCACATAGACAAGTGCTGGCTCAGGTAATAAATGGCCATCAACTGTGACTGCATGGCCATCAGCTGTGGCTAGTTGGCCGTCAGCTGTAACCAGTGAGCCATCAGCCACTAATATAACTGCTGTGGATATGCTAGCAAAAAGATGGGAGCTAGCAAGAAGATGGTGGCTGAGCTAGCAAGAGCAGATTGCAGAGAGGTGGATGCCGCCAGCGAGAATATACTAGTATGACTCCCCTACTTATGGCTCCGTGGGTGTTCCTTTTTGGCCTCACCATACCCTGCGTTCTTATGTGGGGAGCGGGACCAGAGACCCCGCAGGCCTCCCTGCACGACAAATGGCGCAGCGAGCAGGGTCTCCCGCATGACATATAGTACCTAATAATGCTTGATAGTGATAATAAACAACTATGTTACTGATGTATTTACTGTATTATGTCTCATTATTTTAGAATGTACTCTTTCTACTAATATAAGTTTGCAGTAAAACAGTATTTTGTGTTATGCCAGCAGCAGCTTCATAGAGCTCATGCTTATCATGTTTGTTGATTGCACCATTTCTCTTGTGCTTAATTTCATGTGATTTTATATAGTAGCATGCTATACATGTTTGTAGCCTAGGAACAATAGGCTATACCATATAGCCTAGGTGTGTAGTAGACTATAGGTTATACAACATCTAAGTTGTGTAGGTCACTCTATGATGTTTGCACAAGGAGGAAATCACCTAATGATGCATTTCTCAGAACGTATCTCCATTTTTAAAGCAATGCATCACTGTATACAGTTGGCCCTCCATATCTGCAGGTTCTGAACACTTGGGTTCCATATCTGCAGATTCAACCATCCGTAGGTTGAAATATTTAAAAAAATGTGTTGTTGCTGACATGTACTATGTAGTTAGGCCCACAATTTTTGCATCTGTACTGAATATGTACAGGCTTTTTTTCTTGTCATTAGTCTCTAAACAATACAGTATAACAATTATTTACATAGCACTTACATTGTATTAGGTATTATAAGTAATTAAGAGATGATTCAAAATATATGGGAGGATATACCATGTGTCTCCGAAAATAAGACATAGCTGGACAATTAGCTCTAATGTGTCTTTTGGAGCAAAAATGAATATAAGACCTATTTTAGTATAAGACTGGGTCTTTATCATATCATATCATATCATATCATATCATATCATATCATATCATATCATATCATATCGGGTCTTATATTAATTTTTGCTCCAAAAGGTGCATTAGAGCTGATTGTCCAGCTATGTCTTATTTTCAAGGATACAGGGTATATAGGTTATGTGCAAATACTATGCCATTTTATATAAGGAACTTGAGCATCCTCAGATTTTGGTATCAAAGGGGGGTCTTGGAACCAATCCCCTGTGGATACTGAGGAACGACTGTATATTTTTTATCTTATTTTTAAAATATTAGTTCTTTTCTATTTTTCTTAAGTCATTTTCTGTGGTGTTCATTCAATGTTTTGTTTGTCTTTAGTCTGAAATGTTGAAATAAAATTTTCTTTCATGTCTAATATTTTCCTAAATTCTATAAACTCCAAATCTGTGTTTTCTCCAATTAGCTTCATTTTTAGTTTTTCTAATTTTAAGTTATGCTGTTCTTTCAAAGCTTCTATCATTTGTGTCAAATTTTTTTAGTTTGATTTAATATATTAGATTGTAATTTTGTTATTTTGTTTGAGTATCTTTCTGGCATGCTTTTAGTGTCTGTAGAGACATTGTATTTATCTGTCCATTTTTCCTTACAATAGCTTTGACCATATTTTTTTCTTTACTAATGTTTAAGTGACATGAGTTTTCTTGTACTCTTAGAAGGGAAGTGTAGGTGAGAATAACTCCTTAAGCATCACAGATCTAGAGCTCCTTCATCTATTATTTTGGGAATTGTTCACAATTATGGCCTTATTATGTTTGATTCTGTGCTGGCTCTTTCCCCTTCCCCTACTCTTATCTATATCTTCTCTTTCTTCTGTCTCCTTTGCCCCTATGGTCTCTTTCCTGCTCAATTTGGATTCCATCCCCAATAGTTTCTCCTCAGTGTGGGACTTTGTCTTGGATGGGGCATCAGTTAAATCTGTTAAGGTTTTTTTTTTACGGGTCCATGGGTCCCGGTTGCCCCAGCACAATTTGACCTTATTGAGGTTTTCTTGAGGGCACCCAGCAAGACGCTACGGCCTCTTGGGGCCATCAGAAGCCCTTTTGCTTTCTTTTTGTTTCCTCTAACACTTTTTTGCTGATATCATGCAGATCTTAATATCTCCAGTAATTTATTCCAACCCACACATATTTAAGGGTTCATAGAGATGTGTTTTCCCACTGCTTTACTGTGGTATGTGGATTTGCTTTTGCTCTCCTAGTTGCTCTGTTTCTGTAGGGTGATTTGGGGAGGTCAAAAAATGACACCATCTTGCTGCCATTTTCCAGATTACTTTTAAACAGCCAAACTCTTAGTCTTTTACTTTGTTAGTAAGCATCTATATGCCTATGTCTGTGTTAGCAGTTTTCCTATGCACTATATTGTTTAATCATCCTGGTCGTATTGACATCCACGCATGTTAATACTTGAATCCTCAATAGTGAATATCTCCCCAGTTCAGGGATCTATTGATGTGTTAACACTGACAGGACTCTATATATCTCCCTTCTTCCCTGCCTGTGAAGAATTTATGAACAGCTCATTCCCACAAATTGTCCTGAGTGTACTGGGTGCTGACACTGAGGCCAATAGAACATGATTTCCTTTTTGAAGAGCCCCTGCCTGATCACTGGGCTACTAGGAGAGTTACAAGCATCTCCTCTTCCTTTCCTCCTCCAATAAGGGTATTTGCACGGATTCTTCTACAGAGTGGTAGATGGTGAGACTTAGAGAAACGTGATCCCAATAGGAAAATAGAAAAAGGAGGAAGGATGTACTGGAAGAAGCAGTGGTTTGATACAAAGCTTCCCAAGGGATTCTAATAAACCTCTCACAGGGTTGTATTTGAATTCACTGCTTTTGGTGGTGGAGAGGGAGAGTGAACCATGAGAATTGGCACTCAATCCAGACCACCTGGGCAACAATGGGCAGAGGAATGGGAAGAGAATGAGTATTAAGAGATGGGAGAAAAGAAAGACAGGGGCTCAAGGATGTGATTTTTGGAGTGCCCATTTTCTTCAGGCAGCTTAGCATAGGACATGGATTTATCGTCAAGGCATTAAAAGTTATCTCTGCTTAATGTTTGGCTTAGAAACTCTCTAAACAGAAAACAAAATCTTTCATTTTACAGATAAAGATTTGACTCAAACAGGCATTAAATGAGAAATTTTGAAAGAAATGGCATTTTGTGTGAAAGTATTTCTATCAAGGACAAACTGATGCTATCAAATCTATTGCTGTTTTAATAGAGGGATAGAATACAGGAAGGCAGAGAGGTTGGGGAGAGGGATACCCTAGATATGGAGTAATTTCCAAAGAGGAAGCTAGGGCGCAGCAAGCAGACATTGGAGGTAGTCGTTAGCTCTGCCGTATTTATAAATGTGTTTTTATTCATTTGTGCACAAATAAAGGTGCTGTGTGGGTGCATTAATTGTCTATATCTATGCCATGGCTGGTACTGCCTCAGGCTCTAGGAAGGAAAACCATCAAGTATATGGTAATGGAGCTCAAAAGTAGAGAAGACTCAAAGAACTGACAGCCTGACTGGAGTCCTAGTGATTGATTTAAAATATTAATCGTATAGAGTTTATTCTTGGTAAATTCTGAGGAATCCACAGAAGCTACAGTTTCCAAGGAATATTGATAATTTAAGGTCATAAATAAACAACTAATTCATATATATGGTTCATATGTAAATAAATAGATTTTTCTTCTGTAAGCAAGACTTGTATTATTGACTTCAGAGGGACAGGTAGCTTTATATTTCTGAGCCACTTTTGTTTTCTCTTTTTCAGACGCTGTTTCTTCCATAATTAAGGAAGAATCACAGGACTTGAGGTAAATGAAACTCAATTCTTCTCTCTGTGGTATTGATATTTTTTTAATCTTTTTTTTTTCTTATTTCTTGGATATGGTAGATAGAGCAGGTGGGTTTAGTACTGAAAAGATATGAGGACATTTCTCCTCCTTCGGGGTAACCCCATTTTCCCTTCTTGCCTTATTAATTAAGCTGTTCTTCACAAAAGAAGATGATGTTAACATTATCTGGTCCTATGCTCAATGTTAGTGTTCTGTTTTCAGCCCTGAACTATACATTAATTAGACTATCAGAATATTCCCTGATCCGTATTGTGGGAGAAAAAAAGGAAAACCATGAATTAGAAGAGGAAAAATAGTCACTAAAAAGAGGGTGTTTCTAGTCTATTTATTTTGGCTACACAGCATATAATAAACAAGATGTGAAAGATTTTCAGCTTTCATCAAAATAACCTACATAAAATCACTAAGAAATCATTCTATGAATAATGGGGCACATTTTTAAAGTTAAAATGTCCATGTGGGGTTTGGATAAATAGAAGATTGCATTGATTTGTGATTGTTCGTGGACCTTTTCTCTGAGGCATTTCTTCCTATATAATGGTTCCAAAAAAAGGTCAGTCAGGAGTGTACTCAACAGGCTCTGTGGGCCCATAATTGTCTCTAGGTGTGTGTGTGTGTGTGTGTGTTGTTGTTGTTGTTGTTGTTGTTGGGTGGGATGTGCTGGACTGGGGAGGCATAGTGGGAAGCTGAAAGTTTGCTTTGAAATTTAGATATACATTCCCTATAATCTTAACCCTTACTATTTTAATTTAGCATATCAGTGTGGTTCACAGCCTCATTCTTTCCACATTGTCCCTCGATCTGACTTACTGTTCATAGTGTCTCTGTCATTCAATAAGAAATTCTCTGGAGCAGATACCCAGACCTCCTGGTGGCACTCAGTGGATCCCAAAGTAGATTTAGCCTGTTAGAAGCATAATGCATATTCCAGTCACCTGGTCAAATACAAATGAAACAGGAGGGAGTAATGGAAAGTTATGGAAACTTAGGAGCCCTACAACTTTCCTTTGTATACTAGATAGACTTGTTAAAAGTTTGAACCTTCATTACCATGTCTATTTACTTAAACCTAGTAAATCTAAAACTGAATTCACAATTTTTCCTTTAAACATTTATCCTTCTGAATTTCCATATTGTGTTCTAGTGATACCACATTCCACAGTCCCCAATTTTCCAGATTTTTATTTTTCATATATTTACTCAACAAATATCTATCCAGTTCTCATGTTGTATGAGCTGAGATACTCGGCACTCTGGGGTGGGGCAGTGAATATCACAATGTCCTCAGGAGTTTACAATTCAGTGGGCTCCTATTTGCATCCTGTCTCCCTCCTGTCCATTGCCCCTTGATTATCTGTGTGCCTTTGTGTTTTGGTTCTTCCTTTCCATCCCTAATTAACTATGTGGACAGCCATCTCCCTGCATCATACCTGGTCCATAGCAATCAACTATGGCTTTTCTGAAACTTAAAGCCTCTGTAATCCAGTTTCCAAAATCTGACCTGTTCCAGAAGTTCTGAACCCTAGTTCAGCATTAAGATCCATTGGTAATTTCATTTGGTCAGTTTGTTTTCAACAAAGATGTCCAGGAGCCACCTATAGAGCAGGTGATTCAGTTAAGTTCCCCTTGGTGTTTACAATATGCTGCCAGGTTTGAAAAGACTAACTTAGTCTCTTACTGGTCACTTACCTAAGCCTTCACCTTGTGTCGGTGAAACAGACCTGCAATCACCATTTTTCAAACATGAGAATATAGTGAATAATATGGTAATAACTATGCATAGTGCCAGGTGAATACTAGACTAGTCAGGGGGATCACTTCTTAAATTGTATAAATGTGTAACCACTATGCTATACACCTGAAATTAATATAAAATAATATTGAAGGTCAAAATAAAGTATAAAAAATTTTAAAAAAGGAAAGAGAAATTAAGAAAATGATCCAACTTACAACTGCATCAAAAAGAATAAAATACTTTTAGGAATAAATTAACCATGTAGGTAGAAGACTTTACTCTTAAAACTTAAGACATTAATGAAAAAAAAAGTGGAAAGATATATCATGCTCGTGGATTGGAAACATTAATATTGCTAAAATGTCCATACTACACAAAGCAATCTGTAGATTTAATGTAACCCCTACCAAAATACTAATGACATTTTTCACAGAACTAGAACAAACAATCCTAAAATTTATACAGAACCACAAAAATCCCTAAAAACAAAGTTAGCAGCATCATGCTCACTGATGAACAACTACACTATAAAGGTATAGTAATGAGAACTGGCACAAAAACAGATGTAGATCAATGGAACAGAATAGAGAACCCAGAAATAAACCCACACTCATGTGGTCAATTAATCTACAACAAAAAGGCAAGGATATACAATGAGGAAATGACATTCTCTTCAGTAAGAGGTGTTGGGAAAACTGGACAGATACTTGCACAAAAAGAATCTGGATAACGTGCTTATATCATATACACAAATAAATTAAAAATATATTAAATATAAGAGCTGAAACAATGAAACTCCTAGAAGAAAACATAGGCATCAATCTTAGATCAATCTTAAATCAATCTTAGCAATACTTTTTTTTTTTTGATATATCTCTCTGGGCAATAGCAACAACAGCAAAAACAAACAAATGGGACTACATGAAAGTAAACAGCTGCTGCACAGCAAAAAAAAAAAACCACAACAAAAAACTATAAACAAAAAAAAGACAATGTACTGAATGGGAGAAGATATTTACAAATGATATGTTCAATAAAGGGTGATTGTCCAAAAAAATATGAAAAACTTATACTATACTACATCAAAAATAAAAATCCAATTAAAAATGGGCCGAGGACCTGAATAGACATTCCTGAAAGACATACAGATGGCTAATAGACACATGTAAAGATGCTCAACATCACTAATCATCAGGGAAATTAGAATCAAAACCACAATGAGATATCACCTCACACCTGTCAGAAGGGTTACTATTATCAACAAGTCAACAAATAACGAGTGTTCATGAGGATATAAAGAAATAGAAACTATTGTGCACTTTTTGGTGGGATTGTAAGTTGGTGAAGCCACTATGGAAAACAGTATGGAGGCTCCTCAAAACATTAAAAATAGAACTAACATATGACCCAGCAATTCTACTTCTGGGTATTTATACAAAGAAAATGAAAACAGTAATTTGAATAGACATATGCATCCCTATTTTTATTGTAGCATTATTTATAATAGCCAAGATATGGAAGCAATCTAGGTGTGCATTGATGGATGAATGGATAAAGGAGATGTGGTATACACACACCTACACATGCATAATGGAATATTATTCAACAATAAAAAAGAATGAAACCTTGATATTTGCAATAAATGGATGGACCTAGAGGATATTATGCTAAGTGAAATAAGTTAGACAGAGAAAGACAAACACCTATATGTGGAATCTAAAGAAACAAAATCATTGAAGGAACAAACTAAAACAGAAACAGACTCACAGAAACAGAGAACAACTCATAGTTGCCAGAGGGGAGCAGGTGGGGAGATGAGTGAAAAATGTGAAGGACAATAAGAGGTACAAACTACCAGTAATAAATAAATAAGTCATGGGAATATAATGTACAGCACAGAGATTATAGTCAATAACATTGTCATAACATTTGTATGACAGATGGTTACTAAACTTATCCTGGTGATCACATCATATTGAATATAAATGTAAAATAAACTATGTTGTACACCTGACACTAATATATATCAACTATACTTTTAAAAAAGAAACACAAAAACGCTCTCCATCTAGTTGCACAGATGTCAAATGAGCATGTTGGCTACATTTTCGTATGTGATACAAGAGAGGAGAGGATATGGAAGAGAGAAAGCACAAAGGAGGATCAACCAAGCTTGTCTGGAGGAGTGAGAGAAGCCTCACAGAAGAGGTGTTGCTTGATGTGGGGTAAAAGATAGTTTAGGAACTTTCTAGATTTTCTAAGCTGGGGAGAGGTGCAATTTCCAGAGAGGAAAAAGCCCCTGAAAGGCAGGGATAAATGAAACAGCCAGAAGATAGTTTGAGATAGGTAGATTGTAGGATGTCATGGTGTAGAGAGTGCTAATAATGATCTTCTAATTTGTCAGAGAAAATAGAAGCCATAAGGCATAAGCATCCTCAAAGCCATTGCATGTCTTCAAAAATAATGACATCTGTATCCACCTTTGTTTCTTACCCTGGCTTTTCAACTCCCTTCATCCATCAAAACTGTTTACTCTATATGTCAATTTTTCTTTTGTTGTCTATTTCTTCCTTCTATCTACTGACATAGCCTCAATTCAAACCTTATCCTTTTTCACCTGGGATATAAGTCTCCTGACTGTTCAGAGCTTTCACCACCAATCCACCTCACCTGCCCTCTTCAGTACCTCCACACAGCCAAAGGACTGGATGTTTGGAAATGCACATCTGCTGATTATACTCCCTGTATACAAAACAAACACTTAAAGTATATCCACATGGCCCTAAGGGAAAGTTTAAACTCCTAGTGCAGTATTGAAGGTTCTTGTTATTAAAATATAGATAACACATTATATTGGCTTCAGGTGTAACCATAATTATTCCACATTTATGTACCTAAAGAAGCGATCACCATAAGTCCAGCAACCATCTGACACTGTACTGTGTTATCACAATATTATTGACTATGCTCCCTATACTGCACATTACAGCCCCATGATTTATTTTATATCTGGAAATATGAGCATTTTATTCCTCTTCACCCTTTTCCCCCATTTTAATTTTTCAATTACAGTTGACATTCAATATTATTTTATATTAATTTCTCTTGCATGTGTACAGCATAGTGGTTAGACATTTATATAATTTAAGAAATGATACACCTGACCAGTCTAGTACCTGACATTATACATGCTATTAAAATATTATTGACTATATTCCCTATGCTTTAATTGGCATTCCCATGACTATTTTGTGACTACCAATTTGTACTTCTTAATCCCTTGACCTTTTCCACCCTGCCCCTCGAACCCCCTCCCACCTGTCACCCTGATAAATCACGAAGGAAGCCACAAATGGTACACCAATCTTTGTAACACCTTTCTTCTGAATTTCTTATGCCCACGAGGTTCTATGGCTCAAATTCATTTTAAAGCACACTGGTTTCAAAATGTGAAAAAATGTTTACTAAATTAGGAAAATTGTTTTGCCAGCTCTGGTTATGATGATAAGCTTGGTGACCAGAATGTGATGTTTCTACCTGTGGAATCAGCATAGTAGAGAGAAGGCAAGTGGACATGGGTTCAGTCCTGGCTCAGTCACTTATTACCTGTGTGATCTCCAGAGCGTCTATCAGCCAATCTCCAAGTCTCAGTTTTCTCATATATAAAATAGGGACAAAATAGTATCCAACTCTCAGTGAAAATTAAATGCCGTTTATTATGTAAAGTGCATGGAGTGTACTAAATACTCAATAAATATTTGTTCCCTTTCTTCACCTTCCCAGCCCCTCATCACTCCATCAATATTTACAGATGATGAAGAGGGTGAGAACTCTCAGTCTTATTTATACCAAAAGTAACTTTGGTAGTCAAAACAAAAGTGATTATATAATCTAAGCAAATGAGTAAGCCATGTGATCTGATCGTAGAACAGAATAACTAAAAGAAGTCTGCATGTGCAAAAAAATCTGGAAGTATGTTACATATAATTACTACATACTTTCCCAGCTTCTCTCCCTCTCTCCCATAGGTAGTAGGGTAAAAAGAGTAGACAAAGGTTGGAAATCAGGGCAGGAATTATGTGTGTTTTGCTTACTGAAGTATCCCAAGTGTGTAGGCCAGGATCCTTATAGGGATTAAGTACTTAATAAATATTTGATAAGTGGAATTGAATTCTAAGAAAGCAAACAGGAATATTCGGGGACTCTGTTCTCCCTGGAGTTCAGGGATGAAAATACTTATTTCTAACAAACACTAGAAAAAAGTCTTTAGTTTTCCATCACAAAAAAATGTACTTCATCTTATTCATGTTTTTCAAGTACATACAAAAGACATCAGTAAACTGCTTCTGGAACCCCAGTAATAATAGGTTATAAATCAAGCAAAGAGTGGCCCTCCTGATCCAGCCTGAACCTAAGTACAGGTATCCTCCACTTTTTGAAAGTTCCCCTTAGGCCACTCCACTTTTATGAAAGACCTACATTAGTATCTCTTTTTGCTAACCAAAACAAATCTGAAGAGGATTTTCACTTTTATGGGAAAAGGTGATAAGCAAAAATAGCATTTAGCGTTTGTCTTACAGTGAGCTATTATAGAGGCAGCATGCACCCCATGCAGCAAGAGTGGCACTGTCAAGCTTCTTCCCCAGGAACTGAACTCAGCATCTCGGCTTCAAGCCCCACAGCTTTGAACTGTGTCTGTGAGCATCTCTGCTTTATCTTGAAGATAATGTTGAAGAGGTTTTGGCATCTCATGACCAAGAACTGACAGATGAAGGACTGATGCAATTGTAAGAGGAAAGGACAGAAATCAAAACCAAACACAAATGGCCCGAAAGCGAAGTCATCCGTGAATCAAACATAAAGTACTTGTGTGAGATCTTTGCTATGATTGACAGTGCTGCAATAACTGCAGAAAAATATGGCTTTAATTTTGAAAGGCAACCTAGGTTTAGGGCAGGTTTGCAGAATGTTTTGAGTGCCTACAAGGAGTTACATAAGAGGAGAAGTGTAAGGCTAAGCAGTCAAGCATATTGTCGTGTTCTGAGCCTTCCACATTAGGCACAGCAGATGACAAATCTCAACTTTTGACATGGAGGCAGGCAAACACAGAAGGTGTAGACATTAGTGGCCTACCTTTCCTGATGGATTCAGAGGATGAGGAGATGTCAATAGATAACACTCTTCCTCTCTTTCCTACACCCCAGGCTTCTGTACCTCCAACCACCCAACCTCAGGCTCGCACACCATGATCACCACCTCTCAGCCTTCCAGTGTGCTTTTTGTCATCCCAATTCTGGCAAGTGAAACTATACTATACATATATTACTTCTACTTTATACAGGCTGTGTATTTATCATATAATTTCTGCTGTTACTATATATTAGTGTTATCTTAAGTTTTTTGTATGATTGGTATGATTTGGTAGGTTTTTCTTTGGGTCTGAAAACACTAAAATTTTTTTCCATATAAATAGTAATTGCTTTTTGTCTTTATGCCATTTGGCTTACAAAAAATTTCATAGAAACCCTCTACCTTTATATAGCAGGAGAAACGTGTATAAGGTACAAAGGCTAAGGCATGAGACAAAGTAATTTATCTGCATTATAAACACAGATTCTCAGGTGAAATGCTTTGCTAGTTCTCAATGTTTGCTGTTCTGTTGGTGAAACAATCTACAATTAAATCTACTTAATGTACAATGTACTATGCAAAAAATTGGGTCAATAGAGGAGTCAGCTGAAAATATTCTGCTAGATCAGTTAATTATTCAGTTTGCTTTTCAAAAGAAACTAGCACTAGCATCAACCTTACTCTCTTTAAGCAGAATCTGAACACCAAAAAATCATCACTCACATGCTACAGATAGATTGAATTTTTTTATTGGGGAATATTGGGGTGTGTTTTCCCAGGATATTAAGTAGTTGTTTTTCAATCTAGTTGTGGGGGGCACAGCTCAGCTCCAAGTCAAGTCATTGTTTTTCAATCTAGTTGTTAGATTGAAAACTTGAAGGAAATTTTTTTAATGGCCAGTGTCTGATAAGCAATGGAGATTTTGGTAACCAAATATACAGTTAGATTGAAAATTTTGAGGGAAATTTTTTTAATAGCCAGTGTCTGATAATCAATGGATATTATGGTAACCAAAAATACAGCGCTGCCCTGGATGCTAACAGAGATGATGGAAAGAATAAAGGGAACTGTGAAGAATCTGTCATACCCTATGGCTTATAGTATCTTAGATTGGATTGCCTGGAGACAGACTCTCAAAAGAAAATATGAACAGGAGGTTCAGTGGCGGGGGGCGTAATCTGCTAAAGTAGCAAGGGAAGGCAGATTGGGTAGAGAAAAATGCTGAACTCTGGAGCTGGGATGGACCCTCAGAATTGTTCCAAATTGAGGCAAGGGGGCTGGGCCATCTTATCCCCCTCACTGACTAGTTAATGGATATGGGTTGCCCTGAGGAAGAAGCACAACCTTCAGTGAGACAGCCCCCTTTAACCAAAGGCAATTCCCCAGGAGGAATGAGGCTGAGAGCCATCAGCTGCCAACACTCCCAGCAGTGGGTAGAATAAATACCTTGGTCCTAATACCTTGGCCAATTACAGCATCCAATGAAACTGGCAGATTTCAATAACAATATATTGAAGAGAGTAACTGACAATATTTGCATATAAAGGACATTTGATAAAAATTTGTCAATGAGTTAATGAATAAGTGGTTATTATGAAGGAAGAATATGTAATGAATTTAAAATTCATCAGAAGGGATTTAAATGAGGGTTCTAGAAAATACAGGATTACAATAAACTACTCCGAAATGAGAGGAACTTCCAGTATAGATATCTGTATTGTGACTCTATCATTTAATTTAAGTATTAAAATTATTCAGATTCAGAATGTATTCAGCCTTGAGGGAAAAGTAGAAGGAAAAGTTCCAAAAGGAGCTTTGATTTGGGGTCTCAAGTTTCAAAGAGTGAGGATACCACCTGACTCACTGTAAAATAGTGATTATTCCACTGTGTAAGAGTTTGATAGCAAATTTCACATTAAAAAATAAATAAATAAATAATTAGGCTTGTGTGAAGCAGCAGAGGGAAGTGAAAAAGCATCATTGATTGAATCTTTCCAAAATTAATGACTCTCCTGCTTGAAGCTCTTCAACTAATGTAATCATCATCTAAATTTCTTTGTGAAGGTCAGTTCTGAGTACAATATATTCCACTAAATCTAATGATCCACTACCTCTTCCTCGAGCGTTTAGACTGGATCACCCTTGCAGCCAGCAATTTAATTATAAAGACAATTTCCTAACATTGTGTATTCCTGCATTAGGTGATGCCCCTTACTTTACTGAACTATACAAATTAAATACTTGCAATGAATCAGCTTTATCTAGGGACTTATATGGCAATTTCAAAGATGCTTCACCTTTCTTTTCCCAGTGTTCTTCAAACTAAAGTAGATTCTGACACTTAGGCCATAAGATAAGCCTTTTTGTCCCTGTAGATTTACCCAATTAAAGACAAAAATAATCTATTGAATATCTTTAAACTATCATGACATTTCAACAAAATGCATAAATTCAATGTGCTAAATATAAATTTAAGTATGACTCACCAATCTGTTCCTGTTAAGGTTAAATGACCTTTTTTGTACAGATTCCAAATGTCTCTGCTATCTCTACCTGATATATAAAGTAAATTGACTAAATTATAAAAGAAACTTAAAAGTAAATATTAAATATATTTAGGAGAATGAATTGTTATGCAAAAGAGTAAGTCTTTTTTAAAAATGAAAAATGCTTTTAATTTTTATTATGTAAATATTTATTTGCCAAACATTTCTGTTTAATTCTTTATTTCATTGTATTTTGGGAAGAATATTCTCTCTACATAGCACAAACATAACTTTTTGGCCACCTCATGAATTTTAGCTTAAAGGACAGTCAAAAATTAGAAAATATATGAAAGGAAATATCTCAGTGATAAAGGCAAATATGTAGTAAAAGAAGTGGATCAGCCACTTTAAAAGCTAGCTTGAAGGCTAAAAGACAAAAGCAGCAAAATCAACTAAAAACATAATTAGTATGGGGATACACAAAACACATGATCTAAAATATGACATCAAAAACACAATGCGCGGTACTTTTAGAAAGCATTTGAAATTAAATGCCTATCAGCTTATATTAATAGATATAGATATATTGATTATATATATAAATATTACAAATATTTACATATGTGTGTGTGTGTGTATATATATACATATATGTGTGTGTGTGTATGTATATATATGTATATATATATATGTAACCACAAACTAAAAACCTACAAAAGATACACAAAAATAAAGAGAAAGAAACCCAAGCATAACACTAAAGATAATGAGCAAATGGCAAGGAAACAGATGAAAAGAGGAAAGGAACAGCAACCAAAAACAATTAACAAAAACAACCAAAAAAATTAACAAAATGGTAGAAAGTACATATCTATCAAATATTACTTTAAATGTAAATAGACTAAATGCTCCAATAAGGAACACTTAGTGGGACTGAATGGATTGAAAAAACAAGATCCATCTACATGGTGCCAGTAGAAACTCAATTCAGATCAAAATATACACACAGTGAAAGTGAAGGTATGGAGAAAGATAATCCATGAAAATTTATTTATGCACCCAACACAGGAGGACCTAAATATATAAAGCAAATATTAACAGACACAAAGAGAGAAATTGGCAGTCTTTCAATAATAGCATGAGACTTCAATACTGCACTTACATCAATGAATAGATCACCCAGACAGAACATCAAGGACACACTGGCCTTGAACAATACATTAGATCATGTACATATATATATATATATATATATATATATATATAAAACATTTTATCCAAAGCCTACAAAATAGACTCTTTTTTCAAGTGCAAATGAAACATTCTCCAGGATAGACTGCATGTTAGGCCACAAAATAAGTCTCGATAAATTCAGGAAGAATGAAATCATATAAAGTATCTTTTCCAATTACAAGGGTATGAAACTAAAAATCAATTACAAGAAGAAAACTGGAAAATACAGAAACACGTGAGGACTAACCAAGATACTACAAAATAACCAACGGGTCCATAAAGACATAAAAAAAGGAAATTGAAAAAATAACTTGAGTCAACTGAAAATTGAAACACAACTTTCCAAAATCTATGGGATGCAGCAAAAGCAGTTCTAAGAAGGAAGTTCATAGCAATGCAGGCCAACCTCAAGAAAAAAGAAAAATCTCCCCCACCTCCAAAAAGAACAATTTAACTTTACACCTAAAGAAACTAACAAAAGAAGAACAAAGAAAAACCAAAGTGAGTAAAAGGAAGTAAATAATAAAGATCTGAATGGAAATAAAATAAAAAATAAAAAAATAGAAAGTCAATGAAACTAAGACGTGGTTTTTTGAAAAGATAAACAAAATTGATAAACCATTAGCCAGACTCATCAAGAACAAAAGAGAGAGGGCTCAAATAAATAAAATTAGAAATGAAAGGGGACAAATTACAACCTATACCACAGAAATACAATGATAAAAGAATATTAAGAACAGTTATACGCCAACAAATTGGATAACTTAGAAGAAAGCTAAATTTGTAGAAACATGCAAACTTCCAAGACTGAAACAGAAATAAACAGAAAATCTGAATAGAATGATTATTAGTAACAAAATTTAATCAGTAATAAAAAAACTCCCAATGAACCAAAGTCCAGGATTAGATGTCATCACAGGTGAACTCTACCAAACATTTAAAGATGAACTAATACCTATCCTTAGGGTTTCCAGGCAGGAATTCCCATTCTCAGGAATGTTTTTCGCTTTCCCATTCCCGAATCCCGAGAAAAGGTGGTTGGGAAACTGGGAAAATCAACTCCTTGGACCCAGGTGGTTGGTAGTATTGGCCGCCACTTTGTGGAAATGATTCATCGTGGAGAACAGAAAACAGTTTATATCTTGGGATTCAGGAACAGGAAAGCAAAAAAAGTTCCTGAGTACTGGCGGGAATTCCCACCTAGAAACCCTACCTATCTTTGTAAAACTATTCAAAAAAAAAAAAAATTCAAGAAAATGAAGGCTTCCAAACTTATTGTATGAGGCCAGCTTTAACCTGATACCAAAATCAGACAAAAACATTACAATAAAGAAAATTACAGGCTAGTATCTATGATAAAAATAGGTGCAAAAATTCTCAACAAAATATTAGCAAACAAATTCAACAATACATTAAAAGGATCATACACCATGATCATGTGGAATTATTCTAGGGATGCAAAAATGCTTTGCTATCTGAAAGTCAATCAAAGTAATAAACTTCAATAACAAAACCAAAAAGAAAAAAAATCACATCTCAATTGATGCAGAAAGTATTTGACAAAATTCCATATCCATGTATGATTAAAAACTCTCATTAAAGTATGTATAAAGGAAATATACCTCAACATAATAGTGGCTATATATGCTAAACCCACAGCTACCATCATACTTAATGGTAAATAGCTGAAAGCTTTTCCTCTATGTCAGGAACAAGAGAAGAATTCCCACACTCACCACTTTTATTTAAATAGTAGTTGAAATCCTGGCCACAGCAATCAGACAAGAAAATTAAATAAAATGAATCTAAATAAGAACGGAAGAAGTAAAATTGTCATTATTTGTCAATGACAAAGAAAGTATATAGAAAACCCCAAAGATACCACCAAAAAACTATTAGAAGCAATAAATGAATTTGGAAAAGTTGTAGGATACAAAATTAATATTCAAAAATCTGTTGCACTATACACTAATAATAGACTATCAGAAAGAGAAATTAAGGAAACAATCCCATTTACAATTGCATCAAAAAGAATAAAATACACAGGAATAAATTTAACCAAGGAGGTAAAAGATCCGTACTCTTAAAACTAGAGAGAGACATTGTTGAAGAAATTGAACAAAACACAAACAAATGGAAGTTTATACCATACTTATGGACTGGAAGAATTGATATTGTTAAAATGTCCACATTACCCAAAGCAATCTACTGATACAGTGCAATGCCTATCAAAATACCAATGGCATTTGTCGCTGAACTAGAATAATCTTAAAATTTATATGGAACTGCAATTGACCCTGCATAGCCAAATAAATCTTGAGAAAGAACAAAGTTGGAGGTATTACACTCCCTGATTTCAACAACATTACGAAGGTATGGTAATCAAAACAGTGTAGTTGTGGCACTAAAACAGACACATTTATCAATGGAACAGATTAGAGAGCCAGAAATAAAGCCACATTTATATAGTCAATTATTCTACAACAAAAAGGCAAGAATACACAATGAGGAAATTACATTCTCTTCAATAAGTGATGTTGGTAAAACTAGACAGATATATGCAAAAAAAGAGGAGCTGGACCACTTTTTTACACCATATACTAAAATCAACTCAAAATGGATTAAAGACTTAAGTGTAAGACCTGAAACCATGAGAGTGCTAGAAGAACATATAGGCAGTAAATTCTTTGATATTGACAACTGGGACTATGTTAAAATAAAAGGCTTTTTCATACCAAAGGAAACCATAAACAAAATGAAAAGACAATCTACTGAATGGGAGAAAAAATTTGGAAATGATATATCTGATAAGGGGTTAATATCCAAAATATATTTAAAAAATTCATATAACTGTACATAGAAAAACAAACAACCCTATAAATATGGGCTGAGGGCATCAATAGATATTTCTCCAAAGAAGACATACAGATGATCAACAGACATATGAAACGATGCTCAATATCACTATCATCATAGAAAGGCAAATGAAAACCACAGTGATTTATCACCTTACACCTGTCAGAATGATTATTATCAAAAAGTGAACAATGAGCAACTCTTGGTGAGAATGTGCAGAAAAGGGAACCCTCATGCACTGTTGGTAGGATTGTAAGTTGGGTCAGCCACTATGGAAAATAGTATGGAGGTTCCTCAAAACATTTAAAATGTTACTGCCATAAAACCCAGCAATTCCACTTCTGGATATTTATCCACAGAAAAAAAAGACATTAATTTGAAAAGATATATGCACACTGATGTTCACTGAAGTATTATTTACAATAGTCAAAATATAGAACCCATCTAGGTGCCCACTGATAAATGAATGGATAAAGAACATTACACACACACACACACACACACACACACACACACACACACATAGGAATATTACTCAGCAATATAAAAAGAGGGAAATCTTGTCATCTGTGGCAACATGGATGGACCTAGAGGGTATTATGCTAATACCCTAGAGGGTATTATGTCAGAGAAAGACAAATACCATATGATTTCATTTATATGTGGCATCTAAATAAACAAAACAAAACAAAACAAGAAAAACCCAACAGAAACAGAGTCACAGGTACAGAGAACAAATTGGTGATTGCCAGAACGATAGGGTTGAGGGGGGATGGGCAAAAAAGTGAAGAGAAGTAAAAGGTACAAGCTTCCAATTATAATATAAATAAATCACAATCATGTAATATACAGCATAGGAAATATAGTCAATAATATCGTAATAACTTTGTATGGTGATAGATGTGTATTAAACTTATCCTGGTGATCACATTGTAAGATATATTAATGTCAAATCACTAGTTTATACACATGAAACTAACGTAATATTGTATGTCAACCATACTTTAATAAAAATAAGGATAATCAAATCTTGTCCAAGAATTCTGTGTTGTAGGGCTGACCAATTAGCCAGGGTCACTGCTTCTGCCCATATAGGTAATCTAGGACAGAATACACACAGGCACACACCTGCACACCCACTGCACATGCATGTGGATCTTCCCAAAGCCTAAAATTCCACCAACAGCAGATTATATGAATATCTTTTGTATGAAGATTAGCTCTTCCTATGGTCCTCTGTTAAAACATTCCTAAATAGATGTCATTAAGTTGATGGGGGAGGCAGAGGCACAAGAATATGTCTTTCCTGTGTTAGAGGGAAGATGCTAAATTTTGCCTAGATATATATCTGATGTGTGAGACAGTACTGGAAGAAATTCAAAATAGTTCAAAGACAATAATGAAAAATTTAATATTATTATTTACTGATAGTCACTAATATGGAATACATACTTTTTTTTTTTTTTTTTAAAGCCAGGCATAAAAGAAAACAGTCAACATAGCAGTGACTTCATTAGTGATTTTGTAGATACTTTTTTCCTTTTCAACTATTGTCAGTAACCTGCACTCTTTCAAGTGTGAGGATGTTAAAGTCTTAAAATAGAACCATTTCCTTTTTTTCAGACATAAATGAAGCCACTGCTTGCTCTTAATCCAGCTGCAGCCTATAGGAAGAAAATAAACTGGATTCTTATTCTGAAAGATTTGACCCATGATATAAATCAGGGCACAAACAACAGCACTGGTCTCTAGTTACAGTGAACAATATCATGATGAATCTGAAACCTTATGCTCAGGACTGAGTACAGTTGATATAGCTATTACTATTTACTTAATGGAAATAACTCTCATGTTTTCAGATTTGCCCCAAGACTTAGCTACACAAATAACAGTTGTTATTAAAATGAGAATTCATTCATTCTACAGACCTGTATGTGCCAGGTCCTGTGCTGGGGATCCTCAGATGAATTCCATATAGTTACCACTGTTGTGACTGCAGCAGCAAGTTTTTATTGCCTTTGTATCCCTCAAGAGCGAATGACTAACCCTTTAAACTACTGTCAAGCCCAGCTTTCATGAAAGCTCACAGAGTTGGTGTTTTGATGGCTGTTTTCCACATGTTCTTAATTTTGTTTTTCTTAGCTATTAAAGCTTTAGACTTTAATTTTTTTTTTAATTGAGGAACAGTGTGTTTCTCCAGTGTCCATCATCTCTAAGTCATTGTCCTTCAATCTAGTTGTGGAGGGCACAGCTCAGCTCCAAGTCCAGTTGCCGTTTTCAATCTTTAGTTGCAGGGGGCACAGCCCACCATCCCATGCAGGAATTGAACCGGCATCCTTGTGGTTAAGAGCTCACGCTGTAACCAACTGAGCCATCTGGCCGCCCCTCTGGAAGCTCAGCAGCAACTAGTTGTCTTCAATATAGTTGTCGAGGGAGCAGCTCACTGGCCCATGTGGGAATCGAACCAGCAATCCTGTTGTTCAGAGCTTGAGCTCTAACCAGCTGAGCCTTCGGCCAACCAGTTTTAGACTTTTTAAAAATATGAACCTCAGATAAGCATATTTAAGATGATTGTAGCCTTGAATTTACATTTACTACTGTCAATCCACAGAGTACTCCTCTTTTATTTAATTTCCTTCGGATTTTTTTTCTCTATTCTATAACTAATCCCCATAAACCCTCACACCATATTTAAAGTATGTTCTATTATGCTACCTTTTATACACCCACATGCACACACATACATGAAGAGAAGCTTTGAAAAAATTTGGCATGGAACAAATTTAATTTGTATAAATGATACTGTGGTATAAATGTCTGTTTCTAACTTTTTCTATTCAACATTGTTTTTAAAGGTCTACCCATGGTGCTGCATATAAGTCTAAGTTATTGCTTTTTATACTCCATAGCACACCATCTTAGTCACACATTGGTATATCTACTAACAGTAATAGTTTAGGAATGAATATCAACACACCTTTCTCCTTGAGCACCTGAGTGATTTATCAAAGATATACCCAAGTGTACAACTGCTAGTGTGTGCATAATTGTCAGGTGTGTACATATTTAATTTCAGTAAATTCAGTGAAATTGTTTTCCCAAATAGCTGCCTTAGATAATATTCCCACCAGGAAGGCATTAGGTCTCTACTTTCCTACATCTTCTCTAATGTTTGATATTGTATGACTTCTTAGTTTTTGCCAGTGTAATAATTATAGATTGGCATTTTATTAGTGTTTTAGTCAGTATTTTCCTGATTTCTAGAGAGGCTGAGCATCTCTTAATACTAATTACTAATGTAGGGTTTCCTTTCTGCAAATTTTCTATTCACAGAATGTCTAGAGACATTGCCCATTTTTATTTGTTTTTCTCTTTTTCAGGAGTAGGAATACAATAATTAATCCTACCAAGAATATTACAGAATTTATTCTTTGTTTTTCTTTTTAAAATGTGTTATGTGGAGAATTTTTAAAATCTCTTAATACTAGGAAAGCTTTACACTTTCCTAAAAGCTATCATGGTGATTTTTTATTTATTTATTTATTTTTGCCATAGCTTTCAGGAAACTTAGTCACATGAAGCCCTGGCATCACATCCTTGTAAAATCCCAGCTTTCCTGACGACGCCTCAGCAGATAGGAAGCAACACAGCTGGGAAGGATTCCAGTATTTCTGACCTGGAGCAAGTGAGTCGTACCCATGGCAATGTCCATACTAAGGCTTTCTACTGAATATTTGCTTCTGCATTCACCAGGACAAGAAAGAGGGACATATCAAATCCTTCTCTGGCTCCAGATGCTTGTGCTCAGAAGTGTCATATCCACTCATGCTCACATGTCCTTGGCCAAAACAATTCACATGGCCACAGCTAACTGTGAGGGACCAGGGGAGAGCAACTCTATATGTACCAGAAAGAGGGAGACCAGAAATATTGGGTGAAGAGTACCATTGACTACAACACTCTGAAAGCCTCACTTTTGGTGGGTATAAAGATAACACCTCCTTATCCTTATAGAGGATTGTCACGTCTAATCAATACAGATAGGGAGATGGGGGCACCTTCTGAGGAGTGTGGACTTGACCCAGGAGGGTGATGAGGCTTGAGTGGGGACTGTAGTGTCTAAGACCCAGAAGCCTAGCCCATGAGACAGTACTCCAGGCGTGAAACAGAGCAAGAGCCTTTCAGACGGTGCTAATCAATCGTCAATGTGAGGGAACCAGGCAGAGAGAAGGAGACACAGATATTGGGCAAATCAGATAAGAATATGAACCAACCTACCTGCCCTCCTGCCTCCCCCAGATACTTCTTGTGCACTGACTAAGTGGCGAGTCTGATTCTAGTTTTGGGAATTTAGCAGGGAATAACATAATTGGAGGGAGAATGGCAATTAAAAATGATACTTGAGTCCTGGAGGGTATACAGGGAAACAGCTCTGACCTATGAAAAGTCAGATGTATTCACTCTACACTTGACTATTTCATACACACATCTCATTTGATACATGCAAGAACTCAATGAGGTGAGTATTGTTGTTATAACCAATAACACGTTTACCAATGTGACAGTGGTTCTTCAGGGTGGTAAAGTGACTGGCCATGATCACACAATTGATCCAAGCCTTGGTTCTCTGACTATAAACACCCTTTTCACTTTACATTTGGACTCTGACACTATCATTCTCAACAGAACACAAATATCACATTAAAAGCTTCCTGAGTTTAGATATTTGCTTTTTAAGGTTGACATTTTGGACATGAGTCCTATTTACTGCTGGTGGTTACAAATTTTTAAAAAACGTATAGACTGGAATGATGTAATAATCATGGAGGCATGAGAGGTTCCCTTGATCTCTCCCCCTGAAGTTACAACAAGTTTAACAGCTATAACTCAACAAAGGATTCCCTATGTGACACATAAACACATCTGAGAGATCTGTGCATCGAAATGTCTGGGTGAATCAGCACAAATGGGAGAAAGGAAAGGAGAAGAGCAGAGTCAGGTGCTGCAGACCCAGCCCAGAGCTCATTGCTGGTCCCAGGAGAGGGGAGGAATTAGGCTGCAGGTACACTCTCTGTTGCCCTGAGCATTCCTGCCAGAATGATCTGCATATAATTTGGCTGAACCCAGTGATCCTGGCAGAGACCTCAGGGCAGAGACCAAATACAGGAGTGTGACAGCTGTGTTTTAGCAACAGCCATTGCCAAGAAGAAAACAAAGCCAGGGAGCCTAGCTGCCTCCCTTTACCCTCCCAGAGCTGGCAGCAGGGCCACAGAAGAAACTTTAGCAGTGAGTGTCAGGTTACAAAGCAGAATGTCTACATCTCTGAGAACTGGAGAGACAGTTCCTGAATGGCAGACACACATAAGGGCTAATCCCAGTGACAAGTATGGAAATACAGTGGTGAGGTCTGGCAGTCACCATTACTGGAAGGAGAACAAAGCCACAAATACACCAGTGGCCTCTCCCAGTCCACCCTACCACCACTCTTCATAGCTGATATCAGCAGGGATACCTGGGACACCTCAGGTAGCACAGCACTGTGTCTGGCTGCAGGGGAAGCACTGGGATTTCAGGGGCTCAAAAACCCCTCATCAACCACATTCTCCCACAGGGGTGGTGCCCTGAAACTGAGGTGATATGATCACGGAAGAGATACCAACCTATCTAGAGAATATAAGGCACTTTTATTGCACAGCAGAGATCCAAGAAGCCAGAGCACTGCAAGAGAAAATAAAATGCTCCAAAGCCACCTACTGGAAAACAAAAGACAACTTTTGTTATCAGCCTGCTATAGAGTTCACTCCCATATGCCTAGGCAGAGAAAGAATCCATCAAATACCATGAAACAGTACAGGTACAAGGCAGCTCAGAAAGAAATTAAAAATCTCCAGAATATAAACTTAAAGACATGGAAATAAGTGACTTAAATGACAGAGAACTAAGATTGCAGTTCTGAAAAAACTCAATGAGATTGCAAAAAAACTCAGATAGGAAATCTAATGAACTTAGAAACACAATCAAAGAACAAAATGAACATTTTACCAAAGAGATTGAAATTTTAAAAAAGAACCAAATAGAAATTCTGGAGATGAAAAACTCAATAAAAGAAACAAAGAATGAAATAGCCAGCTCAATTAATAGAGCTGACAAGATGAAGGAAAGAATTAGTAATATCAAAGATAGAAATCTGGAAATGTCATAGATGGAAGAAGAGAGAGACTTGAGACTTAAAAGAAATGAAAGAACTCTACAAGAACTTTCTGACTCCATCAGAAAGAGCAACCTAAGAATAATGAGCATATCAGAAGGAGAAGAAATGGATAAGAGAACAGAGTATATTCAAACAAATAGTCGGCAAGAACTTCCCAAACGTGTGGAACAAATTGGAACTTTGAATCCAGGATGCAAATTGAACACCTAATTACCTCAATCCCAACAGGCCTTCTCCAAGGCACATTGTATTGAAGCTGTCAAAAATTAATGACAAAGAACAAATTATCAAGGCAGCCACAGAAAAGAAGATGGTAACCTATGAAGAAAAGCCCATTAAATTATCATCAGATATTTCAACAGAAAAACTACATGCTAGGAGAGAGTGGAATCAAATATTCAAACTATTGAAAGAAAGAAATTACCAGCCAAGAATAATATATCCAGCAAAGTTATCCTTTAGATATGAAGGAGTAGCAAAGACTTTTCCAGACATACATAAGCTGAGGAAATTTTCCACCACAAGGCCTGCATTACAGGAAATACTGAGGGGGGTTATTCTACCTGACACAAAAAGGTAAAAGGATACCAAACTATGAGTAAGATTACTAACAAACAGACAGAAGCAGGAAATGGCAACCCCTATTCAGAATAGGGCACTGCATACTTAAATATAACATAAAGGTTAAAGGAGATAAAAACATAAAAAAGAAAAAGAGAAGAAGACAATAGCTACTGAAACTCAGAAATGAACTCACAGTATAAATAGGGATAATTTGTGACAACAACAACAACAGAAATATAAAAAGAGTAGGGTAAAAGTCTGAATTTGCAAAAGGGAATGGAGATAAGATGCTATGCCAAAGAAAAAGTACTGCTGTAAATGAATCTTTCCTTTACATAAGCTTAACGGTAAACCAAACACACACAACACAACTGAGATACATAACATAAATAAAGAGGATACAAAGAAAACCACCACAGAATACCACGAAACTAAAATAACAGACAGAAACACAAGGGTAAAGAAAAAAGGGAGCTATCATAAAACAAAAGATAAAATGACTATAGGAAATCCTCAGATAGCAATAATTACTCTAAGTGTAAATAGATGAAACTCACCAATAAAAAGGCACAGAAAAGCAGATTGGATCCAAAATCAAAACCCAACAATATGCTGCTTTCAAGAGACAAATCTCAGCTGCAAGGACAAATATAGATTGAAAAGGTGGAAACCCATACTCCAAGCAAATGGCATCCAGAGAAAAGTTGGGTGTGGTCATACTGACAAAATAGACTTCAAAATAAAAAAAAGTAACAAAAGACAAAGATGGACACTTCATAATGATAAAGGGGACAAGACATCAAGAAGACATAACACTTATCAACATACTACATGTTCCTCAATCAGAGAGCACCAAAATAAATAAAACAACTACTCATAGAACTAAAAAGAGAAACTGAAAAAAACACAATTTTAGTACAGGACCTAAATACTCCATTGACAGCTATGGATAGATCACCCAAACAGAAAAACAATAGGGAAAAATTGGCCTTAAATGATACATTAGACTAAATGGACATAATTGACATTTACAAAACCTTTCATCCTAGAACACCAGATTATACATCCTTCTTTTGTGCACATGGAACATTCTCAAGGATAGACCAAAAGTTGGGACACAACACTAGGCTAGACAAAGTTAAAAAGATTGAAATCATACCAAGCATATTTTCTGACCACAATGCTTTGAAATTGCAGATTAACAGTGAAAAGAAAGTGGGAAAGACCATAGATATGTAGAAATTACACAACCTACTACTAAAGAACAGCTGGGTCAAAAAAGAAATAAAAGGAGAGATCAAAAGCTACATGGAAACAAATGAGAATGAAAACACAACATATCAAAACTTTTGGGATGATGCACAAGAGGTAATAAGAGAGAAGTTTACATCATTACAGGCATCTCACAAGGAAAAAATACAAATAAACAACCTAACATTACATATTAAAGAACAAGAAAAAGGACAAATGAAATCCAGTCAGCAGAAGGAAATAATAAAAATTAGAGCAGAATTAAATAAAATAGAGAACAAAAAGACAGTAGAAAAAATTAATGCAACAAAGAGCTGGCTCTTTTAAAAGATTAATAAAATTGAGAAACTGCTGGCTAGACTCACTAATGAAAAAAGAGAAATGACACAAATAAACAAAATCAGAAATGAAAGGGAGATGTTATCATGGGTACCACAGAGATAGAAAGGATCATATAACAATACTAAGAAAGACCAAATGTCACCACATTCAATAATCTAGAAGAAATGGACAAGTTTTAGCAATATATAACCTTACTACACTGAATCACAAAAAAAACTGGAAAATCTAGATAGACTGAACAACAGTAAGGAAATCGAAATAATTATCAAAACCTCCCTAAAAGCGAAAGTCCAGATGCCTTCACTAATGAATTCTATCAAACATTCAAAGAGGATTTAATACCTGTCCTCCTCAAACTCTTACAAAAAAATAAGAAGAACTCATTTTATGAAGCCAACATTACCCTGATACCAAAACTTGGTAAGGATAACACAAAAAAAGGAAACTAGAGACCAATATCTCTGATTAATATAGATGCAAAAATCCTAAACAAAATACTAGCATATTGAATATAAACATACATTAAAAAGATTATACATCATGATTAAGTGGGGTTCATCCCAGGGGCACAAGAATTGTTCAACATTTGCAAATCAATTAATATGACACACCACATAAAGAAAATAAAGGATAAAAAACTTATGATCATATCAATAGATGCAGAAACAGCATCTGACAAGATACAGCATCCATTTATGATTAAAACACTTAATAAAATGGGTATAGAAAGAAAGTACCTCAACAAAATAAAGGCCATATACCACAAAATCTCAGCTAATATCATACTTGATGGTAAAAAAACTGACAGTTTTTCCTCTAAGATTAGTAACAGGACAGTCATGCCTTCACTGACCACTGTCATTCAAAATAATATTGGAAGTCCTAACCAGAGCAATCAGGCAAGAGAAAGAAATAAAAGGCATTCAAATTGGGAATGAAAAATTTAAACAGTCACTTTTTGCAGATGACATGAGTCTTTATAGAAAACCCTTTATAGACAACCAAAAAAGCTATTAGAAATAATTGACAAATACTGTAAAGTTGCAGGCTATAAAATCAATGCACAAAAATCCATTGTGTTCCTATTTACTAACAAAGAAATTTCAGAAAAAGAAATAAAAAACAATTACTTTTGAAATCGTAACAAAAAGAATAAAATACCTAGGAATAAACTTAACAAAGGATGTGAAAGACTTACGCACTGAAATCTACAAGACGTTATTAAAAAAAATGAAGACGACACAAAGAAATGCAAAGATATTCTGTGTTCATGGATTGGAAGAATCAACATATTTAAAATAGCCATATTACCAAAGCAATATAGAGATTTAATGAAATCCCTATAAATATTCCAGTGGCATTTTTAAAAGAAATATAACCAAAAAAACCCCAAAACATCAGATTTGTATGGAATCACAAAAGACCTCGAATAGCCAAAGCAATTCTGAGAAAATAGAACAAGGACAGAGGTATTACACTTCTTGTCTTCAAATTATATTACAAAGCAACAAAAATCAAAATAGCATGGATTTGGCAGAAAAACAGACATACAGACCAACGGAACAGACTTGAGAACCCAGAAATAAACCCACATATATACGGACAATTAATTTTCAATAAAGGAGCCAGAAACATACAATGGAGAAAAGAAAGCCTGTTTAATAAATGATGGTTGGAAAGTTGGAAAGCCACAAGCAAAAGAATGAAACTAGACTGCTATCTGTCATCATATACCAAAATTCACTCAAAATGGATCAAAGACCTAAACATAATACCTGAAACAATAAATTGCATTGAAGAAAGCTTAGGTACTAAATTTATGGACCTTGGGTTCAGAGAGGATTTATTAATTTAACCTCAAAGGCAAGGGAAGTAAAAGTAAAACTAAATGAATGGGACTATATTAAATTAAAAAGCTTCCGTACAGTAAAAGAAACCATCAACAAAGTAAAGGCAACCAACCAAATGGGAGAAGGTATTTACAAAAATTGCCTCCATTAAGGGGCTAATATCCAAAATATATAAAGAACTTATACAACTCAACAACAAAAAGAACAAAAAATCCAATTAAAAATGGGCAGAGGACCTGAGAAGACATTTCTCCCAGGAAGACATAGAAATGGCCAACAGATATATGAATAGATGCACAACTTCACTAGCTATTCAGGAAATTCAAATCAAAACCACTTCACACTTGTTAGAATGTCTATTATTAATGTCTAAAACAAGTAATAACAAGTGTTGGAGAGGCTGTAGAGAAAAAGGAACCCTCATACACTGTTGGTGGGAATGTAAATTGGTACAGCCGCTATGAAAAACAGTATGGAGGTTCCTCAAAAAAATTAAGAATAGAATTAACATATGACCCACCAATTTCATCTTCTGGGTATCTACCTAAAAAATCTGAAAGCATTTATCCGTAAAGATCTATATACCCTTATGTGCATTACAGCATTATTCATGGTGGCCAAGACATGGAAACAACCAGTTCTTCAACAGATGATTAGATAAAGAAGATGTGATACATATACCGTGTTTCCCAGCAAATAAGACCTGCCCTGAAAATAAGCCCCAGTTAAGATCATCAGCCAGACGGATGCATTTAGTACATTATGACGATGTTCCAGAAGATGACATGACTGTATTTGAATAAATGTAGATTGTTGTACATGAAAAAAATAAGACATCCCCTGAAAATACGCACTATTGCATCTTTTGGAGCAAAAATTAATGTAAGACCCAGTCTTATTTTCGAAGAAACATGATATACAATAGATTATTACTCAGCCGTAAGAAAAGATGAAATGCGGCCAACATGGATGGATCTTGAGATTATCTGCTAGGTGAAACATGTCAGACAGAAAAAGTCAAGTATCATACGACTTTATTCGTATGTGGGATATAAAACTGAAAGCAACAAACGAATACAAACAAACAAGCAAAATCTCACTGACAAAGAAAACAGTTTAGTGGTTACCAGAGGGTAAAGGGGAAAGGGAGACAGAAAAGGATAAAGGGGGTCAAATATATGGGGATGGAAGGAGATTTGACTTTGGGTGATGAACACACAATGCAATATATAGATGATGTATTATAGAGTTGTACACTTGAAATCTATATAATTGTATTAAACATTGTCACCCCAATACATTTAATTAAAAGAAAAAAAATAACAATGCAAAAAAAACAACCAAAGACAAACAAAAAGAGAATATTTCAAGGATTTTTAATATTTTGGTTTTTTGTTTTCAGCAACTTGGCTTCATTTTATTTTATCTTATAATTTCAGTTCATCTAAATTTTGTGTTCTGTACATTTGATGTTTGACTGCACCATTGACTGTTATGGAAGTTCAGCATTGTATGTCCGTCTCTACACTGTGGTGCACTTGACTTCAGTATTTTTTAATACTGAAAATGTAGAATAAAGATTATTTTGAAGATTTGAAAATAAAAGCCTAAGTGCAAAACTTTATAACTTAAAAAATAAATATAGACTATTAATCCAAGAAGGACACTTCTTGAATTCTTTACATGACTACAAAGGCATTCTTCAAACTGACCTTTTAAGTTGCCAAGCAAATCTATCAGAAGTATTTTTAGAAAATGGATACTTTGATTTGCTATGATGTAAGTACTCCAGTCTTTAAAATAGTCAAATACATACAGCAGCAGGTGAGTAACCTGAATCTCCTTCCTCATTGTGGGAAGTGAGTCTTAAGTGTCAAAACAGTGCCTGCTTTCCCAGACTTCCACCAACGACAGGTTATGTCAAAATACATTGTCAGGTTCCTGTGGCTACAGTCGCTCTTCTCTTTATAAAAGCTGAAGATGGTTCTTAAGTTGGTTCCTCTTGACCTCAGCCATCTCTGCACACTCACACCACACACAATAGTTAGGTTAAGTTGAATTTAATTTAAAAAGTTCTAGGAAAAGACTTCTAAACTGTTTAAAATCACTCTAGGGGTTAATCAGTATTGTTTTTTTTTTTTTTTTTTTTTTTTTAGTAAAAGGGTCACAGAATGTCCCAGCTCTTTCAATTTGAGGTATCCAGATGCTCACATGCCATTCTGAGCAGGAAGTAAAATGATTAAAAAGGGCTGCATCTAAAAAAGTAATGAGGCCAAATCTATCTTCTGTATTTTAGACTATTTTTGCACTTATGGGGGTAAAATACTTAAACCTCAGAATATACTGGGAAATAAATACTTTATAGTTGAGTGTTACCAGACAGTTGAAACTAGCAAAAGAGAATAGTTGAGAGAATAAGAATTTTCTGAGTTGATAGCACCTCCTATAAAACGGAGCTTTGACTTATAAACAATCATTTCTGGTTCTTTAGATTGGAAAAAACACCAGCAGCTCAGAATATACTCTTTTAGCTAGACAGTTATTCATTTAGTGGTGCCTAATTCCCTATTTATGATTGTTTGATCACACAGTGACTTCCTAGGCTACAATAAAGAAGATTCAGTGAAACTATGTATCAGAAACGGGATGCAAAAATATTTTCCTTGGTTGTAGTACTGGAATATCTCACTAAATAAATGTATTATTTGACATTCAGGCTTGTGAGTTAGTCTGAGAGTCTTGTTATTTCCCAAGGTTTAGATACTGTCATTATTATTAAGATATGAAGTATAGGGGACTTGGCTCAGCCCCAAGTGAGACCCAGTCTGAATAAGCAGGTGGCCCCAGCAGTGCAGAAGTAGAATGTGCCCCAGGGGAGCAGACAGCCGCCTGACTCTATTGCAGCTACAGTGCTGCTCTTGGATTTAGTGTCAAGTGAGTATTTTATCAGTGGCTAGATAATGGAAGTCAGCATGCTTTTTTCCTTTTTAAAGTATGAAGATTTTGGAATTTTCTGCTATATACTGACTGTATGATTTTTCTGAGCCTCAGTTTCTGCATTCAAAAATAGGAATAAAAATATATTGTATTAAGGTGAAATGAAATGGCATATTTAACTATGCAGTCCAGAATTTGGAGCATAGCACGTATTCGAAAAATGTTAGTTCCTTCACACACACCAGTTTATGGTTATTGAAGTAATTTACTTTCCATCTCAGCAGCGCTGGGCAGAACTTGAGTAATAAATGATCTTGAATCTGATTTACTTCACTTAGAGCTGAACTTTAGAAGCATTCTTTGTGGGGCATTCATAATGGTTTTGCTTAAGTAGCACGTGGTGGTGATACCATCTCTCAATGGCCCTTGATAAGCCAATCAGTTTCAGTATCATCTACTTCAATAAATACGGGAAAAAAATCAATATAGAGTAGAATAAAGTATGCGTTTTTCTAGAAATATTTGTAAAGTGGAACCAAATAGAAAAATTTAGAAATAAACCCAAGGCTTCTGAGAAAATGCTAAAAATTCAGCTCCTTCTTTCCCTGATGAGGTGCTATTAGTGAAAAGAATGTCTCAGGCTTATGAATTTTTAATCATCAAACATTACCCAAAGCAAGTAAATATACAGGAATCATCTCTCTGTGTTGACATAGATATCTATTACTTTTATTTGTGGCTCTATGCAAAATATGTTTTTTAGGAAATATAAAACACAAGACAGATAATAAAATCAGCCTGTTGAGAGCAGCATTACCTTATTCTGTTCTATGGGATGCCAGTCTCCTGACTTGCTTGTGTACTTCAGTTGACAGTAGGTAAATTACTATCAGACCTTGCATAGTTTTTAAAAATGCATGAACAGAGAACACCAAACCACTGGTTGAAATTATATACTGTATCAAACTAAATAGGAACTTTCGCTACTAACATATGAAAAATGAAATCTATTACTGTTACATCCCTTAACCCTTATCACTTCTAGTATAACCCCCACTGATCAGTTACAGGGAATGAGGTATTTGGCATAATTATGTTTTCCAGATTACTGAAGTTTAACATTGAAGCACTGAACCCTTTTACTGTAAACAACTGTGATGAAGCGTTTTAAATGCATCATGTATTTCCCTGCCTTGTGAATTAAATATGCTAAATGCCATCTAACCTCTTCTTAATGACTCAGTTATTAATGAATACATTTTAGAGTAGGTAAGAAACTAAAAAATGATTCCATTCCCCAGGCCCATCCATATTTTGTACTTGAACTTTAGAGATGCTAAGTGACTTGCTAATAGTCACATCAGTGCATATTACAGAAGATCACCATAAAATCTAGGTTTCCTTAACCTAAATTTCATTATACAGTAATGAAATTTCTTATACAGTAATTCTCAATTATACTGGATTTTTGGCTCTAGTCTTTTCCCTTGCCTGGCACATTCTTCCATTAGATTCACATATCCCTTACTCTCTCACCTATTTCAGAGTTTTCCTCAGTTGTCACGTTTTTAGTAATGTCCTTACTAATGGCCCTGTTTAAATTTGCAACCCTCCCTCTGCTCCTGGCATTACTTTCACTTTTCTCTAATTTATTTTTTTCTATAGCATTCATTATGTTCTAACCTTATATATATGTAATCTATTCTATTTAATTTATTTTCTTTCACTAGAATGTAAATTCCATGGAGAAAATATTTTTGTCTGTTTTGTTCATGACCATATTACTAGTGGTAGAACAGTGTCTGGGAAATAATAGGTGCTCAGTGAATATTTGTTAAATAAATCACTAGTCTGAATGATTAAAACTGAACTGAAGTTTGATTTCTAAATAAGTCAGGTGTTATAATGTTTAATAACATGGGGATTTCTGGGTTATTTTCTCTTATTGTTGGTAGAGAAAGTTAACAAATTATTTGTTAAGTGAAGTCCTCTGGTTAAAAAAAATGTAAAGTTGAGTTTTAGCTGGTCAATCTGTAACATAAAGTTGATTTAATTTTAGATGATGTAATAAAATGCATGTTACACTCACAAATATGTTTCCTCCATACTACTGAAAGCACGGATGACTATGACATCAGTGAAACTAAATTTTGAACTGAAATGATGACCTACTTACAAAAATCCTCTACAGGTGTACCCAGTAGGTACACAATCAACGTTTCAGTCAGTCTGCCCCAAAGTGGTCCTTCTTGTTCAATAGGGAGCTCATGTGGCCACTTTAAAGCTAGTTGATGGGAAATCAACATCATTGTTTGTCAAAGAACCATTTGTAAAAATGATAGGGGTTGCTGGGTAGTTTGAAGAGTAATCTTCAGTACGGTTTATAAAAGAGCTTTACAATGGTGAGTTTCAAGGACCAATGAGTTGTTGAGGAAGCTATCTGAAAATAATAAAAAATCTAATGAATGTTAAGATGTTCTCTGTGGTTTTACAGTAGGGGATAATTGAAAGGAACCTAACTCTTTAGCAGTAAAGGGATAATTAAGTAAATTCCTGACTGGAAAATGGTGCTTCAATCAAAATGATGACTATAAAGACCATAGAGCAACTTAGAAAACTCTTATGAAATAATATTAGATTCTTTATGCTTTTGGAAGCATGTGTTGACAGCAGCTATATAAAAAAATATGCATTTGGATAAACTTGAATGTGACATTAAGAGTAATAAAATAATTTTTCTTTATTTTCCCAACTTTGATACTTCATAGTATCAATAAACTAATAAAATAACAATAAATGTATTGATAATGGAGCATGATAGCAGTTTACCAAGGTAACTAAGGAAAAGTTGGTTCATATGGAAAGCAGTTACTGATATTTTCGGACTAACATTAAAAAGGGATTTCCCAAACTCAGGATTTTTCGGCTAATAATAGCTGTATCATCTACACAGAAAAGGGATGTAAGATTAAGTAAGATTTAACCCCTATTGGAGATTTATGATACAACTATAATATTAATTAAAGGCTCTGGATATTTCTGTAGTAAAATAAATTATTCATTACACTGTATTCTGCCCCCAAATCATTTGACCAAGTGATATTCTTTTCTAGTCTACCTATGGATATCCTGAGACAGACTCCTGTTTTGAACAGCACCAATTAAGGAATCGTACATCAAACACATAGCTACCTACCCTGGTTTTTCTTCAGTGAAGTTTGAACATAAACGAAAATATAGAAATCAAGCAAAAAACAAAACAAAATAAAAAGAGGTTGAGTATTTGGGTCCAGGTCATTTTATTCTTGAAAGGGGTCTGACAAAGACTGGCCTTACATCTAATTGTTGGAGTCAGGAGACAAAGAGGAAACTTCCCTCTGAAAAGAGAAGTAGCCAAATAAAAAACCTGTCCATAGAGACCTTTGACAGCAGGGCTGAGTCAATTCCAGAGGCAGATGATCTTGTCACACTTTTGGGAGATGAGCCCTTTGGAAGCCAAAGTCTTAGAGATTATAGAACTAAATTAGGAGCTACTAGGAAGGTTCCAGGACACATGTACTCCATCATACTCTGTAGTGATCACTATTGGAGTGTTATTAATTTTCTTAAAGATTGTTATCAATAGATTATTTCCCTCCTTCTCTCTCTTTCTCATTTTTTTCTCTCCATCCCACCTCTTTTTCTGTCTCACTTTCTCTTTATTTCTCCCTCTCTCCCTCCCCCTGGAAGCTTCTTGATGATAGTGACCACTATGGTCACCTTTGTATCCACAGTGGCTGAGACTTAGTCGATGTTGAGTAAGTACACATTGAATTAGTAACAGAAAGACTGAATGAATGAAAGAATGAATGTTCTTGTGCTCTACAGAATATTGAATGATGAGCTCAAAATTCTTTATAAGTGTAGCCTGTAAATAAAATATTCCTTAATCAACTTACTATGTTTACATTAGATTAGAAAGTACTAGAATAACAATTCTCAACCTTTCCCCAATTTCTGCACTGTTCACTAGTTTAAAATTTATATTTATTTCTAATTTTATAATATGTGACACACTAAAATGTTCAAACAATTCAGATAAAGCTAACTCATCTCTGACTATTAACAATCAGGCTGGAAATCTTGTACTCAGTTTGGCACACAAGATCATTGCCTTTGGAGTCTTCCATTTTTAGGAAATATGGATTATTTAAAATTTTTTCAGTGACTGTTGAGGACTGTGTAAATTGGTTATATTATAAGTTACTTAATTTACCCTATTGACAGACACTTAGGGTATTACTAAGATTTACTATTATAAAAAATGCAGCAACGAACATTCTTGTATCCTAAATTAGATACTGAGAAACAAAATTGTTTGATCATAAATTTTACAATTGAAATACTGCCAAATTGTTGTCCAAAAAATGGTTCACCAAATTTACATTCCTACCAGCAATGTAGAACATATGCATTTCTTGTACTTGTGCCAAAATATATTTATTATCAATTGTTTTCTAATAATTTGGGTGAAAAAATGCATCTTCTTTAATTTTTACTTCCCAGATTGCTATGGAAATTTGGCAAGTTTCCACATAGTATTAACCACTATATTAATTTTAGCTAATATATTTTAAATTATATTAAAAAATATAAAAACCATGTAATCACTATAAATTATCCAGTCCTGTTGCAAATTACTGTAAGCAAAACTGTACCTTTAGACTATTCATAAATATACAATTGTCTATTCATGTGGCTCCTGAAAAGATTTCTAGCATTCCAGGTTTTATAATTTTCCTCAGTAGGAAGTTGCAATGCTCAATACCTTTGCAGCATAGTTGTTGACCTTTCTGGACAGATGGTCCTTACTTCAAGAAAACATCTCTTCCACTTTGTAAGTGAATCTTTTCTCACTCATATTACCTTCTGTGGACAGATATTACATTTACACTTCTGTTGCCCTTGTGCCTACGTGTGTATATCGAGAATATATTACAATTGTAATAGACTTAGCAACCCAGTCATTATTTCCCCCACACTAAGCTCTAATTCTAAAATCATTTGAAAAAAATAATAGACCTCTTGTGCTGTCAAGTAGTATAATAATGATTACCACTAGAGAAAACTATTATGATTAAAAGGCAAAAAGTTATTGACTTAGCTGATGATTATGGCACATAAAAATCTTTTTTTTATAATCAAAACTGCTTATAAAAATTTTATAGACAGTGGTTGGGTAAAGAATAAATGGAGATGTAAAGGTATTAGTTAAGACACTAACACACACACACACACACACACACACACACGTGCACACACACACACACACACACACAAATACACCCTGGATAGTAATCAGATAATGTAATGTTGGATAGTCTTGAACTAATCTTTTTGGAACAGAGATTATTAAAGGAAGAAACTTATTACAAAAAGGAGAAATTTGTAGTTCTTCACTATTATTTTCAAACTATGTTTGTCAAAACAATTCTGATTTTCTTTTTAAAGAAATGGGTTTACTTTTACTTAAATAAAAAAGATCATTGACAAAGAGAATGTAGATTCCCATTGTATTGACAACTGACGTTTAAACTCTGAAGTAGCTTGTTTTCCTGTTTCTGTTCTATGAAAGTAACTTTTCAATTATATAAGTATGAAAAACTCCTATGTATCACTCATTTTTCACTGAATTGGTGAAAATAAATGAGAGTTTCAGATTCAGGAAAATTTGTTTTAAGTACTTCAAGTATTTTTAGAGGACTATATTTTACTTGTGCTCAACAAATAATATACTCATAACTTGAAATTTTTCCAGCCTCCTTCACTTAAAAATAATTCAACCTGAATTTCATAATCATATGTGAAAAAGACTAAACTGAGAATCAGGAGATTGCATTCAGGTCTGGGCTCTGATACTAAACATCCATGTGACAATGAGGCAAATTTTGTGAATATTCTTCTGAACTTTTGTGTCTTGAGTGAAACAAAGGATTTACGAGGTATGATCAAACAATTTGGTGAATGTTTAAATTTTAAAAATTTATTACAATGAAAGACACATTGCCATTAATCCCCCTCAAAATACTTCCCCTTGCTTTGAACACACTTATCCCATCATTCGAGCTACTTTCTGAAGCAGTTCTGGAAGTCCTCTTTCGTGAGTGTCTTTAGTTGCGCTGTCATGGCTGCCTTGATGTCCTGAATCATTTTGACTTTGGGGAAGAGCCAGAAGTCAGTCGCACAGTGCCAGATCTGGTGAATGAGATGGATGAGGCACACTGTAATGTTTTTATTTGACAGAAATTGCTGTATACCAGAAGCGATGTGTAACATGGAGCACTGTCATGATGAAAGATGATTTACAGCACACTTTAAAACACACCTTCTCTCAACTGTAGCTCATAGCCTACTGACTGTACTAAACAAGTTGAAACTGGTCCCACACTGTTACTAAGGTTCGATGTGCTGCTTCCAATATTGAAGATCCCTGCCTTTTTGTTGGATGGCATTTGGCAGCAGCATTCACCATATTTTGTGATCACAACGGAAAGGCTCCATTTCACACATCACTTCTGGTGTGGCAATTTCTGTCAAATGAAAACATTACAGTGTGTGCTCATCTATCTTATTCACCGGATCTGGCACCATGCGACTTCTGGCTCTTCCCCAAAGTAAAAATGACCATGAAAGGTAAACGTTTTGAGTCAATTAAGGACATCGAGACAGCCATGACATCGCAACTAAAGACACTCATGAAAGAGGACTTCCAGAAATGTTTCAGAAAGTGGCAAGAATGATGGGATAAGTGTAGTCGAAGTGAGAGGGAGCATTTTGAGGGGGGTTAATGGCAATGCATCTTTTACTGTAATTTTTTAAAATTTAAACATTCACTGTATTTTGTAATCACGCCTCATATCTGGATTAAGGGACACCAACTCAATTTCCTTGATTTGTCTTCCAACATTAAAGAAAAAAATTATAGATATTACATGAAGACAAGTATTTCAAGTGTTTCTGAGTGATGTGGCAATATGAATCCCATATTCCTACATGATGAACTTAACCACAAGCTGAAGTTGAGGCACAACTGTTCACTTAGGGGGCATAGAAGTCCCAATTTACTTAGTCTTACCTGGCTGATTCATTTATTTCTTCTCATGCACTGTAGATCGTACACTCATTTGAATGTTCAACTAAGGCTGGTTGAATGTCTATAGAGCCTTCATGTTCTAAAATGCAAAAGGTCATGGTCCCAAAGGACCTACTGGTGAGATACCAGGAAAGACTCATGGATAATGTGTCCAGATCAACTCAACATCTTTATGTCTCCCTCTTCTCTCTCACAGTGACTCAGTGACTGGCTTTTCTGGATGACTTTGTCTCCCACTTCCCCCAATACCTCACAGGTCTCTGCAAGCTCTGTCTTTTGCACTTATCCAATCATTCTAACCTAACCATCTTTGCATACTACTGTCTAATTTCCAGATTTAGTTCTCCACCTTACTGGTGGACTTGATATTTCAGTCTATGGACTTAATGAACTTCTTTCTCTACAAGGTTGCTTTACCAATGGAAGGGAGTCTAGATTCTTACTGGCTCATGCTGGCAGTTGCAGATTAGTCCTGTCCAATTCCCCATTTAGTCTGGCTCCTAAAGACCCCTGCCTGTGACAATGCACGAGATTGTTGTCAAGGAGAGTCCCCGTGATGAGGTGGCACAGTTAGAGCTATTGTGCAGAGAAGGTTTGAAGCCTGTTTTCTGTGATTCATTTTTAAAACTCTCCATTTTACATAAAAGGCACAGATGTCCAGACTAATTAAATTAAATGATCTTCCTGGTTTCAAAGATAGACTTTGAACATGGATTTTATTTTATTTTTATTTTTTTTATCTTAAGAGGCTAAAGGGAAACTTGAACATCGAAAGCAGGATGATGGCTTCAAAGCAGGTGAAAAGTATGGTAAATAAAGGAATGGAGTGTGTGGGTAAGAATGAAGGAGGAAGGAGATGGGCTGGGAGCTGAAGAAATCTTTACCAATTGGTAACTATGCTTTTAAACCATTTGCATAAATTTATTATGTTTTATTAGTTATTAATAGGAATCTGTAAAACTCTGAACAGTTTTAGTTAGCACTTAAATAAGGGAAAGTGACTTGAAGAAACTTTAGAAGCATAAATTATCAGATAGAAATAGCCTTAATATATTTGAGGTGAAAGCCACAGGAAGGAGCACTACATGTCTCTAGAAGTCTATTAATTCTAGCCCCACTCAAGGAATTTTCAGCATGATCACAGAAACACGCATTTGAATAATATAAAATCTAACTTATTTTTTAATAACCAGCTATATGGCCATTTAATATTTTCTATTCTCAGATTTTGCATTATGTTGGCTCTTAGAAACCAGTTTTTTAAGTCCAACTTTTATTAACAGTATTTATATTACACCATTATTTTCCATTTATCTTCATATTGTGCCTATCTCATTCACTTTGAGTATTCTTTCTAAATTATTCCATATAACTAAATATTTATCCTCAACAATCTACCTATAATTCCCAAAATGTAATTGGAAGGAGACTATTTCTCTTATCTGTACAAGTTTCCACTTTGCTGTCTTATTCCATGGGATTAAATTTTACTTTCTCTACAGCTACAGAGGAAAGAATACCTATTAAATTACAGGTTATATGGTATCTGAGTCAGTGTTAAAGATACTGAAATGTCATTAAGTGAAAGAATATAAGTCAAATGCTGTATTTTAGGGGTGTTTCATATTATATGGCTATTGATAAAAAAAAGGAATTTTTGAAAAATATTCAGGAATGGAAAGACACAAAAACTGATCACTTACTCTTCAGAAAATATCTTATTTTAGGTGAGGGGGGATAATATACCTTCACCTCACCAAGTTCTGGGTCTTAGGAATGTTCCTGAAATAAATCTGTTGAGTTGAAAACAACAGGAAATTGCCACTTACACACTTAAAAAGCTTTCCTGCTGCCACAAAGCCACTGACTCACCTGACACTGTATCATTTGCTAATGGTTTCTGGCTAAGGATTTAGTTTTCTTTGTCTTAATCACCAAGGGATCACCTCTTTCCAAAAGGATCACAGTCCACTGGCTAATCTAATTCTAAAATGCAGCACTTAGTTCTGTTTTGTTTTGAAAATTCTTAAGTTGATGGTCAGTCAAATTTTGGTGAAAACTGATTTAATATTGAGAATATTTACAATTCCTGTCCACTTCTTTGATAAATATTACCTGGAAAACCTAAACATATCATACATATGTCATTTGGGAAAGGTTACATTTTATTTATTTTTCAGTTATGGAAAAAATAGGCCAGATACCTTTAAAGTTAGTAGGTTTCTATGACAACTTTTAAAAATGTTTTATTAAGTTGATTAGATACCACCATACAAACCAAGTCCTTGATATGAGGCAATGTTAGAGGAACACAGCTGTTCATCAATTTAAGCATCTTTTATAAGCAGATGTGTTAATACCCAAAGCAGTGAGACAGGTTAGTTAGTATGACACCAGGCAGTCTGCAATTCCCTGGTAGACTGAGCAAAAACAAAACACTTGACCAAAAACAAAACACTGGCCATTTCTTCAAAGTTTCAAAATAACACACACTTAACAAAACAGAGACATCAATCATGCCCCAGGGCAACAAAGCCATTTCGAAGGGCATTTCAAAAGGCCTCCTCCAGGCTAAGCAACAGAGCAAATTTGATAAACACCTTAACAGTAAGCACCAGCATTCCAGCATTCCCCCTCCCAGGAAGAAATAAAGGTATATAAGCACAAGCTTTTGCCTTAGCTAGCGGGCATCCCAGATTCAGGTACCCTCTCCCACTAGGGAGCTGTGCTTTCTCTTGCTTTAATAAACTATCCTTTCTTGCAACTCGTGCCTCTCTGTGGTCTGTGTGTCCATTCTTTGGCTTCATGAGACTACGACCCCAGCACAAAGAAAATATTCTACATCAGCAGGTGTGAGGAGAACATGAAAATTAGTCTTGGTGGAAAAGCACTGCATTTAGAAGTGCAGCCACTGGAAAGGATCCTGGAGAGCATTTAACTCAACTTCTCACTTTTGAAATGAAGAAACTGTCCTAACATGATTACACAGAGACAGAAAATTTGCTATAGTGGCCCTTCTCCTGAATTTTACAGCTCATTTAATTCGAGTAGAATATTTCTCATTTCCACATCAATATTTTTTTCTCAAGAACCCTTGGAACGTACAGGGATGTCATCACATAGATTCTTTACCAGGAAACGTGATTATTTGCATCACTCCACATCTTTGCTCTAAATATTAGGTTGGTGCAAAAGTAATTGTGGCTTAAAAGGTTAAAAATAAGTGCAAGAACCACAATTACTTTTGCACCAGCCTAATACCTTTTCAAGAGAGATTTAAGATTGTCACATTGAAAAGAAAACTAACAAAATGCAAGTAAGCCATCCAAAAAAAGAAAAAAAAGGAAAAGAGCAAAGACTGTCACATTGACACAGTGTATTTAAGTTGTTTGCTCTCTCAATACAGATTATTACACACTTCAAGCCCCAGCTATGTATCATTCATTCAGCTGCCATTTAAAAATTCCCTAGAAGGTGAAGGGGAATTACATAAATTTCTTAAGTTTAAGAATGAAAAAGAAAAAAATCCAGAATAAAATTTAGTACCAAAATAAATAAAGCTCAACATAAATATTTAATAAAACAAAATAAGCATGTGTGTATATGTTTCCCTCTTTATTTTCTCTTCAGTATATGCTATCTTTCAAACTCTAGTAATATTTTGTTAATATAGGAAAATTGGCATGAAATTTTGTTTGCATGATAGAATCCCTTTGAGAATTCTGTAAATTGTAAACAAAATTTTTGTCAGTTCATTATTAAGGGATTCCATATTTCATAGTGCCACAAACTCTCTTTGCTTAAGGAATTGTGAGAACTTATAACATACTAGAAGGCAAAGTCATACTTCAGAAGGGAAGAGAAAGAGTTTGAGAAAAAGAGCAACAGGGTATCAGTTTTGAAATATAGTATCTAACATATCAGAGGGATATGAAATACCATTTTAGGGTCAATTTGAAAGTATATTGTTCCACTTGTGGCTACAGAAATTTTATAATGTACATTATTAATACGGATATATGGATAAAGAGTCCATGATAAGAAAAATGGGAATTGTGAAAAAAAGAGGAGACGGTTTCATCCACTGTTTCAATTAACATACATAGCCAGTGAGTTTGACTCTTATATACATGTATTACAGTCATCCATAGATATCTGTAAGGGATCGGTTCCAGGATCCCCTGTAGATACCAAAATCTGTGGATGCTCAAGTCCTTTATATAAAATGGCATAGTATATGCATATAGTCTACACATATACATATCCTCCAGTATACTTTAAATAATCTCTAGATTATTTATATCTAATACAATGTAAATGCTATGTAAATAGTTGTTATATTGTATTGCTTAGAGAATGACAAGAAAAAAGTCTGTATGTGCTCAGCACACATGCAACCATCACAGGCCTAACATAATACAAATCAGCAACAATGTATCACTTTTTATCCGTAAGTATTTTTGAGCCAGGTTTAATCCACAGACGCGGAACCCGTGGATGTGGAGGGCCTGCTATATGTGAGGACTTGACTTTAAAACTTCTTAGACTTGGTTAAATCCACAGTAGTTGACACATATTGTACCAGTTCACCAAATCTGAAAATGGCTTTAGGGTTGAGTTATAATCAGAGATGGAAGCCCATCTCTTATCATGGAAGCCCATCTCTTATCCAGCTTTTCTTTTTGTTCTGAGTTGAACCATGCCTTCTCTTTTTTGCGGACTATTTAGCAGAGATAAGGCTTAACAAATCTCTCAGACTTTGGCTAGAGCTTTTCACATGGGAGAACAGAGATTGAATTTACCTTTTAACTGGCATCTAACAAGACAAGGCTATTATATCAAAAGGTTTCTTTTGATAGTCTTTCAATGACAAATTTGCTCACTCTGATAATGCTTATAACACAAGCATAACTCTCCATGGATCTAAAGAGTGATTTCTTAATCCTAGATACAAAGAAGTGAATCAGTCCTAGATCAGGGCAAGAGACTTGATAACAAATTTCAGCCAACATTCACTGATGATTTGAACATGTATTAACTCTAATTATGATACATATTCTTTCATTTGATCTTGTTTGTTACCTCATGCATTAATGAACACATCTCACACATAATGATGTAGGTTTGGGAACATGTAGCACACTTTTTGGATCTGAAGTCCTTATCAAGGACTTTCTCTCTCCACCTGATTTTTACTGGGTTGCCAGTAGCTCTGAGTTCCTCAGCACCTGCTGGCTCACCACTCCCTTTGGCGGGTAGTGTGGTTTTGGCTTAATACCAGGTTATCCTAGTTGGGCTCCAAATATATACTTGTTTATCAGTTGTACTTCTGGACACTCAAATACTTGTGGGTTGTTTTTTCCTTTTTAATAAGCACTGGTTTAGGACCATTTTTTCAGTCAGTGTTGGTAATCTTTAGTAACTGACTTTCCTATACACTTACATAAATTCACACCCTTGAAGGCAAATGGATAGGCCTTCAGTCTGCAGGGCTTATGAATAATTCATTCCATATCTCTCAATCAATAGCAGAATCCTATAAGACAGCAGTAAGAAAAGAGCGAGAATGAAAAAACAATTGTAGATAGTTCTGCTTTAATATTTATCTCCCCCCATTTCCAATCTTCTATTTTATAAAGTTGGTTTAATTTTTCACTTTCTCATTATTTTTAATAAGCTATAAATCAACAAAAAGTGAGTGTGAAAAGAGAAAAAAGGAGTAGTTACGGGTCTAGAGTGTCCACTAGTAATAAGTAAAATTGATTGGATAACCAATATTTTCCTTCTGGTAATTTATTTCTCTTCTCCATTTGCCTTTCCACCATTGAGGCTCATTATAGGTGCCGTACGTATGGGTGAGTCTTTTAAGTTCTTAAGAGTATGACCTTTCAAATGTAAAATGGTGACAGTGATAAATAACACTATTTAATTTACTTATTAGTTGAGATGGTTAAGTATAATAACATGCAAAAGAATAAGTGGCAAACAAACCAAAGAAACCAACACCCCTATTCTATTTTGCATGCGTTTAATATTGCAAACCTCACAGAATTAAGAGGATTGTATGCAAAAGCACCTAGTATAATTTATAAATGTTAGTTGTAATTATTATTTAAGATGAACTACTTTTGAGTCAACATCATAAATTTATAAGTTGAGGACATAATAAAAATTTGATAAAATGCCTTCTTTCATGTTAGCTCCTTTCCACTGATCTAGAGAAGAGGTTTGTATTTAAGGACTCCCAATTAAGGTGGTTGAGTACCTATTCCTATTTCCTATAGACATTTTAGAACAGCTACATCATAGTGGTTAGGAGTTCAGACTCTCTGGGTTCAAACTGCAAGTCTACTACTAGCCAGCTCTGTTACCTTGGGTAAATTCCTTAATGGCTGTGTGTCTCAGTTTCCTCATCTATCAAATGGAGGTAATAACATTATCTTATATGTGGTTGTGAGGGTTAAATAAGATAATATATGTAAAGAGCTTAGATCCATATAACAGTAAACACTCACTAAATGTTGGCTTTTATAATTGTGGTCATTATAAAATAAAGTTGGAATATATATATATGTGTATATACTATATATATTATATATATATATATATATATGGTCAACTAATCTTCAACAAAGGTGCTAAGAATACACAGTGGGGAAAAGAAAGTCTCTTTAACAAGTAGTGTTGAGAAAACTGGATATCCACATGTAATACAATGAAATTAGATCTGTATCTTACACCATACACAAAAATCAACTCAAAATGGATTAAAGACTTAAATGTAAGACCTGAAACTATAAAACTCCTAGAAGAAAATGTAGGGGAAACGCTTTATGGCTTTGGTCTTTGGCAAAAGCACAAGCAACGAAAACAAAAACAAGTGGGACCACATCAAACTTAAAAGCTTCTGCACAGCAAAGAAAACAATCAACAGAGTGAAAGGCAACCTATGGAATGGGAGAAAATACCTGCAAACTATATAGCTGATAAGAGATTAATCTCCAAAATATGTAAGAAACTCATACAACTCAATAACAAACAACCAAAAAAACCTGATAACCCAATAAAACATGGGACAAGAACTTGAATAGACATTTCTCCAAAGATATATAAATGACCAACATGTATATGAAAGATGCTCATCATCACTAATTATCCTGGAAATGCAAATCAAAATCACAAGGGGATATCATCTCACACTTGTCAGGATGGCCATTATTAAAAAACAAAAGAAAAATGTTGGTGAGGATGTGGAGAAATTGGAAACTTTTCATACTGTTGGTGGGAATGCAAAATGGTGCAGCCACTATGGAAAACTGTATGAAGGGCCCTCAAAAAATTAAAAAGTGGAACTAACATATAATATAGCAATCCCACTTCTGGGTACCTGAAGAATTGAAATCAGTATTTTAAAGAGATATCAGCACTCATATTCATTTCAGCAGTATTCACAATAGCCAAGATGTCAAAACAACCTAAATGTTTATTGACATATGAATGTAAAACAAAATGTGTTATACCCACATTGGAATAATATTAAGTCTTAAAAAAGAAGGAATATCTGTAGTATGCGACAACACAAATGGACCTTGAGGTTATTATGCTAAGTGAAATAGCTCAGTTTCATGATTCCACTTACAAAATGTATCAGAAATAGTCAAATTCATAAAATCAAAGACTGCAATGGTGGTGACCAGGGGCTGAGGAAGGAAGAAATGAGAAGTTATTAATGAAGAGCATAAAGTTTCAATTAAGTAAAAAAAAATAAGCTCTAGAAATCTGTTGTGCAACATTGTATCTATCATCATCAATGATGTAGTGTACATTTAAAATTTGTTAAAAGGATAGATTTCTTGCTGTGTTTTTATCATAGTGAAACTAAAAAAATAAAGTCGGATTTTATTGTTGAAAAATATTTATAATGTATAAAATATAAACGGAGTTTTATTCAGTTTAATGGTTGGCTTTTTTTCTATACAATTCTCAAAACATTGTATCCATAATAAGGTCAGGCATCCATTTAAGTGCAGAGATATTTCTATCTTTACTCAAGTAAAGATAGAGAAAATAAATATATCCCATTTTCAAACTGAGTGAAAAACTATGTGAGGCTATGAGTATAGTTTCTTTTCTCTACTGTCCCTGTCACACACATCCTAACATGCCATAAAAAAATTGAGTGACTTGACTAATTTCAGCCAAGATATCACAGATTAGTAATAAGATGTGTTCAACATCAAATTGTTTGGGAGATGAAGTTCAAGAAGAAAATGTCTATTATTTCAGAAGCCAATATATGAATGTGGCCATGTTCTATGAGCACAGGACTGGAATCTCAAGATGGGTTTGGGGTTTCAACATTGTTATTCTTTTTAGGCAAATTTCAACAAGGTAAAGTGCTGCTTCACTCCTTGTGTCAAGGGGCAGCTTTCCTACTGTGGCTAAAAGTACCAGTAAATGACCTGACACAGTTATACTCCCAAAGGATGAGGCATTAACAGTGTGACAATTATAAGCCTCAGAGCTCCACACCTTCGATTATTGGATTGAATCCAATTTAATACTCTGCATAGTAGCCTAGAGAGGACCATTTAAAGGAAATAAAGCAATGCCTGAAAATGGTCCACATTCGTAGCGCCCTTAATGTGTACTCAGAAGCAGCAGGGTGAAGAAACAGCAGCAGCTAGAACAGACGGCTAACGTTTAGCACCCAACAGTTTCCTCTAACTATATAGAAATCTTTCCAAAAGCATTGTGTGGAAATATCAATATAAAATATGTTCTACTTCCCTGTAGTTTATTGATTCAATGACTCATTTTAGGAAAGGAAATGGAAACATCCAATGGGTTTTAAGATGCTTAACCATATTCATCCTCATCATAACGTGTTTACACTAGACTAATTTTCTACCATCTGAAGGATGAAGGGCAGTCATGTAGGGCTGTCATATCAGTCCTCAGAATATCTTCTATAGATGAAGAATGAAGGTGGGGAATATTTCTCCCTATACTACAATTACAGCTAAATTGTTACAAGATTCAGAAACAGTCTCAACGTCAAAATGTGGTGTCCTTATGGAATCCCTGGCCATGGTGTCTTCTTTATCCAGTGATCCACATGTAATCTGAGCAATGTTTGCTTATATTATCCTATTTCTAACTTTGAAAAGATCTTCCGTACTTTCACTGACACCTCCTCACCCCCCCAAAAAAAAACCCCACCAAAAACCATTTTCCAATTAGCCTAGCTAATTTGACAAAACATAACTGAAGAGTAATGATGGGGCTATCCTGACCTTTTGATCATGCAACTTTCCTTTAATGTTCCATCCTGAAAATGGACGATTAGCAATGGAAAATCCACTAGTTCTATTGTTGTATGGGAAAGATTTTTTCCCCTCAAGGGTCCTTATACAAAGGAGGGTGACCAATTGCTCCTCATCTCTGTGAAGGATTTAAACAATAATTTCTAAACATATTAAAGGGTATGCAAGTACAGAGATTAATTAACAATAAAGGTTTTGAAATCTCATTTTGTGAATCTCTTTTAAGAGAAAATACTGGAAATCCCAGGTTGATCTAACTGTGGCCTTGGGTAGAGGTGTCAAATGGCATGAACAATAACTTCAGCTGATTTTTTTAATAGAAAATACTTGTTTTCATTCCATTGTGTTGCATAAATGTCTTGATGAGACCCACATTTCTAACAATCATGTGTCCCTTTAAAGAAGAACAATAGAAGAAATAAATGTTCCTACAATTAATGTGCCACAATTTTTTTTTACAGATTTGTCATTCTTCCCATAATACTAGATTGGATAGTGTTGGGATTTTGAATTTCATAGTGTACTATTATAATCATTTGAGTCACTTGGAAAGTTTGTGAAAGTCAAATGCCTCCAAAGTTCTACTTAATGTAAGTAATATTCTCATCTTCATTCTCCATAAAAGCTAACTTACTTCAAATTTGTGATTTAATAAAATACTTCAAACTCTTCTAAATTCTTTTCCAATACTGTATTGATGATATATGCCAAACCTTGTTGAAGTTTATATCTGCAGGACTAGAACTCACAGGCAGTTTGTCACCAATATGAAGATAGCCTTTTGATACATGAATTATAAGAGTTTTGTGGTAGACAAAATTCCAAAGATTATCCAAGGTTCCCAGGTTATTCAATCAAACACCAATCTAGGTGCTGCTGTGAAGGAATCTGGCAGTTGTAATTAAAGTCCAAAGTAAGGTTACCTTAAGCTATAGACATTATCTAGACTTGATCTAATCACAAGACCCTTTTAAAAGGCTCTTGGAGGAAGGCACAAGGGGAAGTCAGAGAGACCCAAAGCACAAGAAGGATTAGAAATGCCATAGCTAGCTTTGAAGATGGAGGGGGACACAGCTGAGGAATGTGAATGTCCTCCAGAAGCTGAATAATCCCCTCCAACAGCTAGCAAGGAGGCAGGGACCTCAGTCCTATACCTGCATAGAGCTAAACTATCTCAATGATCTGAATGAGCCTGGATGCAGATCCTCCCCCCAGAGTATCCAGGTATGAGACCAGGCCAGGTGACATTTTGATGTCGGCCATATGATATCCTAACTAGAGATCCCAGTCAAGCCTGCCTGAACCTCTGACCTACAGAACTCTGAGATAACAAATGATGTCATTTTAAGCCACTAATTTGGTAGTAATTTGTTATGCAATGAAAGAAAACTAATATAAGTTCTGATACCTCTTGATTATTGGTTAATTTATTCACACAAAATTATGGTTCAAAGCAACAATGTAGACAATTTCTGTTAATTTTTATTTTTTTAGATTAAAGCATCCTAATTCCCCCCAAAGATCATTACGTTGGCTAAAACTAATATCCTAAAATATACAAAGCTTATGTTTGATTAATAGTTAACATCAGAATACTGTATAATATTTCTCTTCCACAAGATTCATTTAAAAGATTTGAAATCATTTGACATGAAATATATTTTATATTCTAACCACGAAAAAATGTGTTTGTATCTCTATCCACTCCCAAAAATTAGACTTTAATTTTTCTCTTGATCTTTTCTGTTGGAAGCAGAGGGAAGAATACACATTCACATATTATTTTCATTACTGTAGTAATATTTGCACAAACTTATTTTCTATTGGAAATATTTACTATAATTTCTATACCCCTATAGCAATACAATCAAATTTAATTAAAGAAAAGAATTTGCATAGTCACTCTGGCTGGACTGTATGTAAATATAGAAAATTACAAACCTGAAATTAATCACCAAATGTCTGACTTTAAAAAAGAAATTTGTCAAGGCAGAAATGTATGAGTCATAACAATATCTAATTCCATGGTTCCTGGGCAGATCTCCTTCTGTATTCTGATGAAACTAGCATTTATTTATACTAAAACCCTCCAACAGACTATTTTATATTTAGTTCAGCCATGTAAAATTGCCCTTTCTCTGTGTGGAAGATTTCAAAAAATTTAGATGTAACCTACATCTTTTTGATCAGTTTGGATATAATCTACATCTTATTTTTTGCCTTTCATCTCTTGTAGATCATCTTGGAAAGACAGACACATTTTCTCTTTTATACTTCATCATCCCTAGCTTGATTTAATTAGAGCAGACAAATACGCTAAGCTTTTATGGACCACTACTCTGATTTATAATACCCACAGAAGTAATTTATTTTCCCCTTTGTGTGTAGCTTTCAAGTATACACAGGAGCAGCAGGACTAGCAAACCTCAGAGAAAACTTATTGAGAAAAAAAGGCGAGTCAGAAGCTTGGTGGTGAGGTACTAATTTATCATTTCCGTAAGTATTAGAAAATAAGCACTCAGTAGAGAGAAATTGATATCACTTTTGAACACTGTCTTAGCATAAATAATGAAGACTGATAAATATCATAACTGTATATTTAAAAAGCATCTAAAATTAGTACTAAAAATAAACTGAGTAATACAGTGTATTTCTTCTGTACTGTGCATTGAATTAGAAACTGCAAAAATAATTAACAAGATATTTACAGGGCATCATCAGTGAAAGGGCAGAAAATAAAGATAGTTAACAAGAAATGAGAAGAAATGCCAGGTTCATCTCTGGCTACCCATAATTCTTTCAAAAAATTTAAGATCAAAGGACAACAAGTTTCTTACAAGAGACAAGGACAAAGTCAAAAGGACAAATATTTCTTTTAGAGTTTACTAAAGTCTGACTTCCTTTCCTACAGAGGTCAATCACTTAATTTAATGCCGGTTTTGATGATATTCATATTTGGGCCACTCCAGAGTGAATGGGTCCTGTTTAAATGCTGTTTAGGGCCCCATATAAAATGGGTGTAACCTCCAGAAGTAAAAAAGCCATAAGAACATCTCTACATACTCCTATGTTGAATATTGCAATCAATCAGCACATAATTGAGCAAGTGTACATTTCCCCAGATTGTCCAATGTTGAAAAACAACATGAACACTTTTTAAAAATGCAAACCCCCAGACTTGCCCACAAGCAGAATGCAGAGTATCACCAGGAAAGAATTCCGGTAATCTGCATGTGCACAAAGGTCTATTGAACCTTACCTTTGGGCAGGTTCTGAAACACTGCTTGCTAAGGTCTTCCCTCCCCACAAAGAAAACAAAGAGCAACAAACACCAATACAAATGAAGTAACTCTATCCATAAAAAAATGAATAACTAAAGACAAGCTATAATATTTAACCCAAATTTATTCCTCAAGTACATGTTACCTTTTCTCCCCTTCCTAGGGATGGGTCTGTTTTAGTGAGGAACAATATCCCAAGGCGAGCCCCTCTCATCTCTTACTGCTCACTCAGGTACCTTTGTCTCTCTTTACAATGAGGGTCTCAGCCTCTTGGTCACACTCCATGGAACAAACCCTCGTCTAATCATCTCCTTTTGAAAAATAAAACAAAAGAAAGTGTCTATGTGCCAAAAAGAAAGGAAAAAAGGAACTGGCGATTTCTTGGTATCTTTTAACAATTCTTGGTCATTGGCTTCCCATTTCTAGAGTAATTCAAATTTTGAGTTTCTAGGAGATAGAGGTCAGATTGTAGCAAATACTACATCATTAAAAAAAAAATGCTATCAACCTTATTACTGCATCTGTATCCTTCCTACCATTTAACTGATTAATATAATGTTAACTGGAATTTTTTGTTGTTTATTATGCTATGTATAACAACATATAATTTGGCATTCTCTGTTTAAAAAAGGTTAATTTTTTAATATTCTTTGAGAATCTTTTAAAGTTTATTTTTTATATATGTAAACCAAACACTACTTGCTAAGCAGTAAGAATAGTAGTGACCTCATAGGAGCCACATTTATCTTACAGCACTGAAACGATGAGGTTCCAAAAGAAACTTCAGTTTACCTGCTGTCTGTAGTTCTCCTGCCACTTTCCTTCCCATTATACAAAGGTGATAACCAGAATAGAATTGACCTAAAAGCTCATTATTTTCTCATTCTGATGAACAAAATCATATGTACGAATATATATATGTGTGTGTGTGTGTGTGTGTGTGTGTATACACACACACACATATTTATTGTGTGTGTGTGTGCAAAATATATTCCTTCTCGTTGTACAATTGTTGACTTACTGGTAGAGTTTCTAATACTTGCATGTGATCCACTGCCCAAATCTCAATAACAATATTTACCTAATTATAGACAGAAGATGAATAAGATCATTTGGGTGAGTATGGTGATAAATGAATGAACAGAACTACTGTTCCTAGCCGAGGAAAATCGATGTCTTTCCAAATCATCTTAGCATTCAATAAATGTTGATTGAATAATTCTTATAATATTTAAAAATGATATTTAAAAATATGGCTGGGGGTTCATAGACTCATAAGAAATCATGCATATCAATGAATAATTATAAATTGTTAAAATATAGGTCTGTGTACCATGCTGGGATCAAAGTAAAGGAAATACTTAATTCTGAGTATCAGAGCATTATCTCCTTGTATTAATATCTCTAGTTGATACTTAGCATAGTGCCTAACTTGTTCTCAATAAGTGTTTCTTGGAAAAAAAAGATAAATTACTGATTAAGTGATTTGACATCAATAGTGATCAAGAGTAAACTAGGACTATCTAGTCTCCCAGGATAAGGTCTTGATAGAAAGTTCTTTCTTGAAGAGGTTGTGGTTTTTTTGTTGTTTTGTTTTTAAGGAGGGTGCAGCTCATAGTGGCCCATGTAGAGATTGAACTGGCAACCTTGGTGTTATCAGCACCACGCTCTAACCCACGGAGGTAGCTGGCCACCCCCTTGAAGAGGTTGTGTTTGAAATACCTGTGGAACATACAGATGGAGATATGTGGACATATGGGTCTGAAGTTCAAATCTGGGACAACAGTACCTTCACCTTTGCTCCCTAAACTGAGCAGGTCCAGCAGGCCAGCATTTCTAAAGGTGTGACAAACTTTGAAGGTAAGATTGAATAAGACCAGATTGAGATTCTAATGGCCCTTATTCTTTACCCTCGGGTACCGATCCAGGAACAAGGGATTTCTATTATAAAATTATAGGAAAGCATATTTTCCAGCCTACCCTATTAACTGATTCCAATGTTTGATTTGCAGAAGAAAATGAAAGTCAAATCTTAGTTAACGTTCCTCTGAAACAAAGAACAAACATTTATATGTTGCTCATGTAACTGTTTCTAAGTTCTCTTCCAAGAGCTTCCTATTTTTAAAAAAATGCTTAAGCAAATTTTTAGAGTAATAAAATAGCTTACTGTATTATGACACATATATAATTAACATGTTAATCTACATGTGGATAATAGTGGGACAAGGAGTTGCAGATTATCCAAACATTTTTATTTGGAAAGATTTTATAAATATTACCGAAGTGAATATATTTGAGACTGTTTAGTTATAACCCAAAATAGTGTTTGCTTGTTATCATGATCAAACCTCATGCACAATAGTCAATAGCAATAAAATGGATACAACAAAGAGATATTATGTATTAAATGAAGACTGTTTACCTACGAAATATAACTTCAAAGGTGTATATGATAAGAGACGATGACAGAGTAGAAACCAAGCCCACGTGACGTAGGGATCAGAAGCTAGAGGTGGATGTAGTTATTGTTACTTTTAGTACATTCCTGTCAGATGTCTCAAGACTTACTCTACCCTGAGAAAAAACCTTGGTCAACCACATTCATCCAAATCAAGAACTGAGTTGTTATGTGGTCCAGGCATCTGCTCATTATCTATAAAATGGCTTATCCCATTAGGTTGATGGGAGACCACCTGATGAGCTTGTGGTCTTCACTAGGTAAATCTTGCACCAAACCAGAGAAGGACATGGGGATAATTTTGACTGTTAGTACCAACAATTATGGAAAGTCTGAATATTAGTTGCCAAAGCAAAAGCAGTAGTTAAAGGCTGCTTTTGGACTGAAACAGAAGAGTTGACATTTGTCACTGTCTGCATAATGACACCTTTGTTAGTATAAGGCATACTCTATAATCCAGGAACTCCTGTATACATAGTTTTTAAAAATGTTTCCATTCTTTGTAAGCCATTAGTCCACATGTAATCTCCTATCAGAATTAAATACCTGATACATTTGAGGACAGATGATAATGCAAATGTCGGACACAGACTGGGCTATATTTGGGCCTGTGCAGCTACACTTTACTGATACTTAGTCTTGTCTAATTCATGAGTTAGTCCCAGTTGACTAGCTTCAGATCTTCTTCCCTTTGGCCACACCACTCATGTTGGTTGTCACATCTGGGGCCTCTGTGCTCCTGAAATGATTCCGCTGGTCCAGCCTCCCATCATTTCCATGTTCTTAAAATTATGCTCTTAGTTGGTCCAAACCTGATTTCCCTCTGGGCTCGAATTCCTAAATCTGGGATATTGCCACAGTCCCCTTATGGAATTCCTTTTCTGGTAAACTGATTAAACATTTCAATCCATTCTGGGAGCTGGGGCATCTGCCTTAGTCTCATTTCTACTTTTGATTTCTTCTAACCTCCAATCTGTCTGAGACCTTGCATTGCTTTTGTCAGTCTTTGTCTCCAGTATGTTACCCAAGAACAGACTCACCAGATATGGATGCCCAGTGGGCCACACCACTGAGTACTAGCCCTGTAGCGTCTTTTAGGATACCCCATTGTAACCATGGGTTTTGACTTTTAGACTGGATTTTGACTTTTCCCCTGACTATAGTCACAATTGCCTCTGGGCAATAATTGTAGCCATAATTGCCTCTGGGATTATCCATCTACCCTCCTACCTGTACTTCCATCTATGCATGCATGCATCCATCTATTCATTTATGTATTCATTCTTAATTATTCAAGGCTTATTCTATGCCAGATCCTATGCTTAGTGATAGAGATACAATAGTTCCTAAAACAAACATTATCTCTGCTATTGCAGGGGAGACAGATAGTTAAATCAACAATTATAATAATGTGCGATAAGTGTGATATCATCTATCCTCAAATGTATCAGGTATTTAATTCTCCATACATCTGCCTGAGTAGGTGGGCTCAATTCCAAGTTCCCCTGTTTCTCTGTGAGCACACAGCTTAGCACACAGCTATACCCTGCTGAAGTCAAATAGGCTAATGCTTTCAGGTCTCTTATTGAGCACTGTAAGGGAAAAGATATTTCAAATCAGAAGAGTAAGCATTAAAATTATGTGTATATTTATATAATAACCCTTTAGATTTGCACATAGTTTTACAATATGCAAATTCTTTTATTTATAGATCTTATTCTATCTTCAGAGCATATTTGTGAGGTGTAGGCAAAGTAGGTATTACTTTCATCCTCATTTTATTGAAAAGAAATTGATGTTCATGGAAGTTAAAATTGCTTTAGCAAAGTTTGGAGCTGAAACTAAAAGCAAACCTTATTATTGATAATATGATATTCTACCCACTTTATTAATAATTCAATGGAAATTTGTACAGTTTCTAAAATCTTAGTAATGCCACCTTTAGGTATTATTATCTACATTTTTAAACAGGTTAATGCTCACAGGATAGCCTTGTATCTCACCAGTTCTGGATAAGTGACCAAAGATAATGCACAGAACTCTAAAGTGTTGATTTAACTTCCATTAAACATTTATTACTTTAATTTATGAGCCCAAGTGGGAGGTAAAAAGATGAAATTGCTTGTCTCTTATCTTTAAGAGATGTGAGATTATTTACTAAACCTGACAAAGACAGCAGGTAGCATTTGAAATATTTTCCAAAGAACACTTGGAGACCGATTCATGACTGAAGCTGTACAATGACATTTTCCTCTTTACCACCCTTTATAGAGAAGACTCACCCTTTTATCATCTGTTTTCATATTTAATTAGTGTCATCAGAATGTGTTGTTATATGTTGTTTGTTTCTTCTTCTCATTTTGCCCCCTTCATTTACCAATATGACTTACATTTCTCCAAACAGCCTGTGTCCTTGAAACTGCAGTTAAGAGTTTACTTTTAGGGTCAGCTTCTTTCAATCCACTAGAGTCAGTAAGTTTTTAGGATGCCAAGTTACCAGACAAAAATCAAAGGTGTCTCATGCCACCACATCTTGGCCAATCTATCTATCTTGCTATTTACCATATTTCTGGAATAATGGGAAAATCTGGCATTTGGTGTCACATAATTAAAGTATGGCTAAAATATGGAATTTTTCATTTTTATGTGGAATCTGTACATGCAGATAAACTTTAAAGGTGATTTTATGGCATCATGATTATTTCGAAGCAAGTATATTATAGAAACTAAAAAAGTCATTTCATAACACCTTAATTCTCTTAAGCAGAGAGCAACCTGACAACCACTGGGGTGAGGTCAATGGGAAATGTGCCTGACACCCTACTATTTCCATGCCATTTGCCTTCTGATGATTTTGTCACTTGGTTTTGCAGAATGGAGAACTTTCTCTTGATGGTTGTCACTTATTCTCTGATCCTTTAGATTTAAATACCTATTCTCTGAAGATTTTATGAACTTGTCACCATGAAAGCCCTATGACAGATACTGTAGTAATAGGGAGGGGAAAAAAACCCCCAAATCTCTCATAATGTGGGCTCTTTTAAAATTAACTTTTTCTCAAGGGTTTTAATCAATACTCTTCTCAGGATGGCAAAGTAAGCCATCAGTCTGCAGAGTACGTATTTCTCCCAAGTTGAAAAGAATCCCTATTCTGTGTGGCTCAGATCACAGTCCATATAATAACTCCAGGTAAATAACTACAGAAAATCAGCAAGTATAAATCATAACCATACAACAGTATACACAGACAAAAGGGATATATCATTTCCTCAGGAAGAGAAGCAAACTCAAGCTAAGTATTAGCATAAATTTAATGAATAGAAAATTGGCTGTAACTTTACTGTTCTCAATTATTTTCTCAACTATTACACTTAACATCCAAACGCACCTAAGATGATAATGCCAAATGATGATAATCTGAATTGGGATTTTTCATATTTAGTAACATTTAAAATTTGGCTCAATTTTCAGCCACAATCTCAAATCCTCACAATATCCCTTTTTAAATAACATTTTTACTCAAAGAAAATGAACATTATTTTCATTATTTGAGCAGTGGCTTTGGAAAGGCATACTCCTAGAGCAACTAAAAGAAAAGACTCTTTTTGTATTTCGGAGGTATGTACCAAAACCTTGAATCAAGTTGGGATCAGATTGTATGATTTAAGCAATCTTTTAGTATCCTGAAGTGTTATTTTATGTACTTTAGGAGCAGAACATTGATAGGATGTTTTCAAGAGCTTTTTAGTGAGGAGAGGTACGTTTCAGCGTATGCTATGATCGTAAATAATTCCAAACATCCCAATGATTTAACATAAGTTTATTTCTTGCTCACACGACATGACCAGTGATGTGGCAGGGACACACTGCTTACCACAGTCAGTGAGGGGAAAGGCTAACAAAGTTTCATCTCTACATATTTTCAAGGTCACCATGGCAGTGGGAATAGACTGGAGACTGTACACTGGCTCCTAAAGTTTCTTCTCAGCAGTGATAAAGTACTTTTGCTCCTATTTTATTGGCCAAAACAAGTCCCATGGTCATATCTAACTTTAAAGGGGACATATAATTCTACCATGTGCTTGGAGGGAGAACTAGCAATATTTGATGAACAACACCAATGCTAACACAAAATGATGAGACTGTGTGCCACCCACGTGTCCATAATGCCATCAGAGACATCAGTTAAATGGGCCATAGTAAGATTTTAAGAAAACTCATCAGCATGCCTCAGATGGCCTAGAATTACATTGTCATGAATAAGAAAGGTGAGATGTGCAGATGGATGCATCAGTTTCATTCCACTGTTGCCGGCCTTGATTCCCTCAGTGTCAGTCAGAGATGATGACTTTCAGAGAGGAGGTCTATACTTTTATAAAGGGCATGCAAAGACAGGGAAGATGGAGAACCAGAGGTTTGACTGTCTTCACATTAAAGTAGATACACAGGCACATGATGTGTTAATTCAGGTTTGTTGTGAAACAGACACCTAAGATGAAGTTAGACATGCCAGAGAATTATGTAGGGGGGAGGGAGGAGGTGGGGAGAACAGTCACACTTCAAAGTGGACCTGACATCTGTGGCAGGAGAGACGGAAGGAAGGATGACCCTCAGAATACAAGGCGATTCAAAAACGGGTTTGGGCTGGGTGACGGGAGGTCCACAGACCAAAGCCACTCATCGGAGGTTTCCCGGTTTGCTGGACGGGCCTGTCACCCTGCTCCTGATGGGCTTACTCACTACCCAGAAGCAGCACATGGAAACACAGCCTTGGCAAAATGTGGTGGTAGATGCAAAGCAGGCAACTAGGCCCTCAGACAGTTAGGCTCCTGCAGCAAGAGATGTGAATGGTGCATTTTTATGGCCACCACACTTTGTCCTTAGAACTTATCAATTCCAATATTAGCGTTGGTCATACTTGGATAGTATGACCCAAAGGAAGCTAACAACTGGTGTACTAATAAGCATACTTTAGCGGTTAAGTAATGTTAATTTATCACTGAAACCAAAGTACTGTCACTTAGGACTGTAGTCTGAGGTTTGTATAGTCTGGAGAATTCTAGAGAGTCTGAGACACCCCAGCGGCCTCCTAAGAATTGAGATTTTTGGTAAAAAAAATCCATGGGTATTTTCTGATGTAGATTCAAATATCCTGAGCAACCCCAGGTAAGGACCTCCAAAGAATCTATGGAGCCCTCTTAATTTTGGAGGGTTTTCCATGCTATGCTAGCCCAATATACCTTAGCAGCTCCTTAATTCACTGGCATAGCCAGATTTTGAGAACTGGACTAATTATAAAATAGATTTGATAGCAGACTGGAGAAGTTGAATAGAAACTTTCTTATTTTCTCTTTTGCATTTATTACCATCTGGTATACTATATATATTTCTTTGGAAACATTTACCTAGATATACTTAATGCTTTTTCTAAGTTTAAACAAATAAATCAACTAAAAAGCTAATAGAAAATTAGGGACTCAGAGTCTATATACATTATGCATAGATGTTGTATCCATACACAAGTCCCTAGGACGTAGAAATAAGAGTAATATTTCTCTAGTGGGAGAAAATTCATGGCTGGAACCAAAACATAGTGAAGTCATTGGAGCATTATTGCACGTATTCTCTTACCAATATTCAATGCTGAAGTTTGCTACAATCTGTGAGGGGTTGGTTTGCCTTTGTTGTCCAGGAATGACTTTATATCTGAAGCTCAAAGAATTGGAAGACTGTCTGCATATAAACTTGTCTGTTGGCTAAGGCAATGTTGCATAGGATGAAATCTCTCTTATTTACCTGAATACATTAGATAGAATTTTCCACTCATTTTCAAATCCAAGCCTTTTCTCATGCAATTTTATCATCTGGCAACACCCTTCTGAGTCTGAAACTTACACAGTCTATGTAGGTCTAGAATCATCGACATTCCAAGCCTTGCTGCCCTTGAGCTGATAGTCTATAGAAATGCTATTCTAAAGAGATTTTCTATACCACACAATCCAGTACTTGGGTTCTACCTTGGTTTCCTCAGTAATTTCCATTTGGATTAAAAGGATAGCATCTTGTATATCTTTTACACTCACCAGTCAGCCTTATTATAAAACTACATATATGCTTGTATGTATACCTATATATAAAGATACAAGCATATCCTTCTTCTCCACATAAACATATTTCTCTTACCTGAATTTTTTCTCCTTTCCATTTATTACCATCTGACACACTATATATATTAATGTAATCTCTTTTTATTCAATTGTCTGTTGCGTCCTTAATGTGTCATAGCCTGGATGAGGGCAGGATTAGTTGTCTATTTGTTTACTACCAAATCTCTAGGCTTGTAATAATGCTTCACCTAACAGGTATTCAATAAACATTGAATGAATAAATAAATTAAACACTTGGTGTTTTGGCATGAATTTAAAATCATATATATTATTATGTATGTTTATGTTTGTATGTTGTCTATATTCTATTTATATAATGTATGATATTTATATACAGTATGTATAGCTGTGTATTTCTATGTGTGTGTACATCTTGAAGCCATAACTTTAATCTTCTGATTTTCAGGCATTTTAAATATCAATAGCACAAACAAATTGAGAAGTTTAGGTTATTTGTAGAGATTGATAAATATGATGTACAGCAATGAATTTTTAACACATGATAAAATATTCTTTACAGTATGCGTTATAGTGTAAGAAAGCTTTTACACTTGTAGTGATTGTATAATATCTAGTAACAGAAGTGAAGAGAAATCATTATTTACAGTCATAGGGGCCTGAAGAGAAGGAACTGGGTTAGCTGGTCTTTGCACTATACTGCCATCTGCTGTGTGTTGGTAAAATGTCTAAAACCTGAGAGCTGGAAAGGACTTTAGAAACTATGCAACTTCTGTATGTACATGTGAGAAAACAGAGACACGTGAAATTAAGTGACTTGCAAGTTTGTTGTCTGTCTTGTCATAAGCAGAGCAGACTGTGAAGAAAATGCTGTTTAATGCCAACAACACAGTTCTAGAGTTAGGCAGACTTAATTTAGCATTCTGGCTGCCTGGCCTTTGACAAGTTACATAGCCTTTCTGCATTTTAATGTCCTGTAGGATTAATATTTACATTTTATGATTTATGTGAGAATTCTGTATATAAATCTATATATAAATCTGCCACACACAACTGTGTTTAAGAACTAGTGGGGTGGCCGGTTAGCTTACTCGGTTAGAGCGTGGTGCTAATAACACCAAGGTTGTCGGTTCGATCCCTGCATGGGCCACTGTGAAGAAATAGTAATTATTTTTACCCTGCTTGGATGTAAGTTCTTCCATGGCAAAGTCATTTTATCTTTAAATTCCCAGTGAGATAAAGTATCTGAAGCACTTGGTTCATAATAAGTACTTAATAAATACTTCTTGAGTGAATCCAAGAGAGGGCCCTCACATCTCATTACAAATTACACTGAAAATCGTATACTGGAAATTGTTGTAAAGTACAAGTAATATTGAACAATTTATTTCCTCATTTGCTTTTCATGAGGCATCCTAATCTGTGAATGTGCGAGTGTGCTTTATGCAAATCATAATCTCTACTTCTCAGATTTCAGAATACTTATGTTTCACTACTTTCTTATTCAAATACAACTTACAGATAAATGCTTAATTCCACATTTTCTATGCTGATTTCTTTCATAATAGCTAAATATTAGACTTGTTTAACACCTCTATAGAAATCATATATTTATAATGTATCGTATTTCTGAAAGAATATCAGTCTTGGTGTATTATATGATGCTGGTACAAATAATTTAAAAGAAAGTTACTTATATAAATACATATTTTTGCATAACCATTTTTTGCAAAGTATGATGAATATAAAACAGTTTTTCATTTTCTGAGAGCTAAGCTAAGAAACTAAACTCTGAGTTACTATCAGTGACGAACAATTAAGTTTTAAAACATTTGTGGTCAATAATAGAAAGAAAACAAGGAGGATGGCAGTGAATGAATAGTACCAGAGTAGTTTTAAGCATCTTAAATAAATATTTGTCACTCCCTAATGTGATTTCTTTAGGTATAATTATATAATATTATCTTGTAACCTATTCTATGTGTTCCTCATGGATTCTAAAATTAAATTTGATGATGTATCTAAGAACAGAATAAACAGAGGTGTGTTCATAAGATGGATAATAAATGGTTGGAAAATAAATTTAAATTATTTTGTTTAAAAATTTAGAATTTATGCCATTGAAAGTAATTTGGTAAGGTATATCAAGAGTGGGTAGGAAATTGGTTATTGATGGTAAACTTGTCACATTTGCCTATCATCTTTTTGGCTCTAAACCCTGGGAAATTATGGAAACAATATATGTATTTTTTAATCCCCTTACAAAAATCACCAAAAAAAGAGAGAAAATAATACCACCTGCAGAAAAAAGTTAATTTAAAAAATCTCTGAGAGATGTAAAGCAGAAGTAATCAGATTGAAAGATAAACAAGGCTGGGTAAATCACATCCCCAAATCTCATTGCTGGAGAAATGAGAATGGTACTGAGGCTCACAGAGTTAATAGAGGCAGCAACATCAAGGAATCACATAGAAAATCCTTAGACTGATCAACTGGGGAACTACTTAGGCATTGTCTGAGGAGTTCAACATAAGTGCGTTTGTCTCAGGATAAAGCAGTGAATGCAGCGCTGGAAGGAGAGGCCCCAGGTAGCTAGTGCTTCTTAGGAGGCAAGATCCTTGCATAATGACTGGCAGAAAGGTTGAGTCTGCTTCCTCTAAACCAAATTTTATAATCAGCTAGGGTTTCCAGGTGGGAATTCCCGCCCGTTCTCAGAAATTTTTTTGCTTTTCCATTCCCGAATCCTGAGAAAAGTTGGTCGGGAAATCAGGAAAATCGGCTCTTAAATCCAGTAATACCCACAATGGGAAATAAACGTACTACTCACAATGCATCTCTTAGAAAAATTTCCTACTTATTACTGGGGTTTCCGGGTGGGAATTCCTGCCCGTTCTCAGTGATTTTCTTCACTTTTCTGTTCCTAAATCCCGAGAAAAATTGGTCGGGAAATCGGGAAAATCAGCTCCTTGAACCCAGGTGGTTGGTAGTATCAGCTGTCACTTTGTGGAAACGATTCATTGTGGAGAATAGAAAACATTTTATATCTCGGGATTTGGGAATGGGAAAGTGAAAAACAATTCCTGAGAATGGGCAGGAATTCCCGCCTAGAAACCCTAATCAGAACCTACATCTTTGGGGATGCAAACAGACATTTGCAAACACAAATTTGATTAGAGAGTCAAGGATAACTAAACATTCCTAAAAATCGATAACATCAAGAAAGAAAGACAACACTCATCTAAAGGTGAATACATTGGGAAACATGTATAAAAGAGCAAACATAACGTTATATTATAATAAATGAGAATAATTATTATCTTTATACAAATTAGAGTATTACATACAATAAAATACATTGATTAGACAAATAATAGAGATCTTAGAAATTTAATTCATGAATATAAAAAGCTAATAGGTTGGCTGAATATTATATCTTATGTCTTATGTCTTATATCTAAGAGAAGTAGTGTAGTAATGAGCTGGAAGATGAAAGGGAAATAAATCACCCAATATAACATTAATGAACAATGAGATAAACGTATAAGAAAAAAGGTAAGAGATTTGGGAACAATTCTACAAGTTCCAACATTTGTTTTACAGAACTATATAAAAAAGGATAGTGGTGCAAAGTAAATAATTAAAAAAAACATACCCATAGCTTGGGAGTTACATGTCTCTGGATGGAAAGTATCCTCTAAGTGTCAAGAAGAGTGACTGAAGAGACTTAAATCATACATTATGCTGATATTTCGGAAAGCAAGGATAAATATGAACTCCTAGAGGATTCTAGGCAGAACAGACTTACAAAGGAAAGGAATCAACTCAATAGGATTTCTTTCTTAAAGAGCCCTGAATATAATGGAACAAAATATATAAAATTCAAATGGAAACTGTTTTTGAATCTTAAATTTTATGCCGAGCTAAAGTAGCTTTTTTCTGGTAAGAGGCATGGATTTGTACCTTGGCAAAACAGACACGTTTCTGAAAAAAAAAAGAAAGCTGACTATGAAAAATGGTGATGAATAAAATAACAGGTTAAACATACATAACTGAATAACTGATGTACAATATAAAAAAAATAACAATATTGAACTGAATTCCTAGATGATCTCAGCATGGGATCAAGGAGGAATGAAGAGTGAGGAAGATTGTAGGAAGGAATTAAAACCATGTTAATGTTCTTATCTTAATTGGGGAAGGATACAGATACTGACAAATCAATACATTGATCATTATGCTAAAGATACTGGAACTCCTATAGGGCTAGAAATAAGATGCTTGAACAACATTAGGAAGAAAAAAAATAAAAACTATAAAAGAAAAAAGAATTATAAATAAAATTTTGATTCCAAACATGAGTTTTCATAATAAATTCAAATGGGTAAGATCCTCTGCTTAAAAGATAGAGATTCCTGCCTAATGTGAAATAAGAAAAAACAAAACAACAAAATGCCTGCTTGCAACTGACATATCTAAAACAAAATTATATAAAGGTTGATAATAAATATATTTAAAAAGATATACCAGACCAATAATAACAAGAAGAAAGGAAGTAATGAAACATTCATATGAGATAAAATAGAATTCATGGCAAAGAATACTAAACAGCACTAAAAGAGATATTTCCATATAGATAAAAAGGTTTAATCCACAAAGAAGATATAATAATCATAAACTACAAAACAACAGAGCTTTTCAAATATATAAAGCAGAAATAACAAGTGTAAGGAGTCAAAAATCAGCTTGAGAGATCTTAATACATGCCTCTCAGAAATCTCCTTGTTGAGTGATTAAAAAAATTTAAAAAATGAGGAATGAAGCACTGTTTCTCAGACTTTAGTGACCGTAAACATCATTAGAAACTAACCCTACATAAAAACGTGGTGTTATTTTAAGGCTATGATCTTTATTCTCATCTGTATTCAACCAAGATATGCTTCTTTGGGGATGCCTAATAATTTATAAGAAATGTGATTTTTTAAAATCAAGAGATAATCAAGCTAATGTGGGAGACAGACTAAATTATTATTTTTATCTAATTTAGATATTATAAAATTTTACTATTATATCTAATATATACAAATGCATATGTATACACACACATACACACACACACTCACACACACACAAATACCTGATAAAAATATTTCTTGGAAAAGCAAAATTATTGAGAAACACTTGGTCACTATTTGAATATTTCCTTGGGACAATTAAATATTAACATAAACAATTTTTTATAAAGAGATAATATGCACATCAAAAAGATAAACTGATAAATCTTATAATTGTTTAAAATTTTCCTGGTCAATTATCCATTTGCCATTTATAATGCTTTATAATTTAATGATTTGAAGTACTGCTAACCAAATCTCAGACTACCCAGAGCAGTACTTATTTCCATAGCTCTCAAGAGATGTATGTCAGCATTATTTCAGGAAAATGATGTGGTTGTCACTATATTCTAATGGTAGCAGGTGGCCACCGTATCTGAGTCTCCGTCAAGCTGTTGACACCATTTGTCATAATGGTCCCATTGTCTTTAGTGACCACTATTTCATAATGTAAATTATGACACTATTTTGAAGTCCCTTACTACAAAAAGTTTTTCTGACATTGTAATAGGTCCAATGAGCTTGCTTGTGGTGAGCTATTTTGAAGAAAAGCAAGAGGCAATGATAGGCTTCTTACTTGCAGGCTATCATTATGATTTCTCTAACTCTGTTTAAATATCAATTAACATTACAGACACATTACAGAGAGAATATTATTTTGTAATTCAAAATTCCCATTGTTCCTAAGTATTTTGCAGCCCCTACAACTGTATTTGCAAGAGAAGAGTTTCAGTTTGACTAAGGTCACATACTTTTCTCCACTGAAAAATATTTCTCTTTATAGAAGATAAAGAATGTGTTCACAGAGGTTCTAGTCAAGATGGCGGAGTAGGTAAATGCCATGCTTACTTTCTCTCATGACCACATCAAAAGTACAACTAAAGTATAAAATAACCACCATTGAGAATTGCCTGAAATCTTGCTGAACCAAAGCCCTACAACTAAAGATATACAGAAGAAGCCACCTTGAGATTGGTAGGAGGGGCAGAGACGTAGAACAGGATGGTTCCATACATGTGTATGACCATTAAAAATTGGGAGGGATATTTCAGCCCCCACCCCTAGGAGCAAGGGGTCCCAGCACCTCCCCAGCTCAGGGTTCCAGCACTGGGGAGAGAAGTCCCTATAATTTCTGGTTGTGAAAATTAGGTGGAGATTGTGGCTGAGTGAGATGGAGGGCAACTGGAGTCCCAAGCGCTCCTCTTAAAGGGACCACACACAGACTTACTCACTGACGGAATCATAGGCTCTTAGCTCCACTGCTGGGGTGTTGGCTGGAGAGGCAACAGGGACATATAGCAGGGAACTGAATTGCCTGGCTTCAGGACAAGAGTTGGAGGGGCTCTTTTCTCCTGGATGGAGGAGCTGGAAGAAGCCATTGTTTCTTTGTTGAGCCCTCAGCTTTCCTGGCATGCAGACGCAGGTGGCCACCATATCTGAGTCTCCATCAAACTGACTGACACCATTCGTTCACCATGCCCTGGTGATTCTGAGACCTGGCCCTATTCAACTTTAGGGCACACCCAAGTCGCTTCCAGTGGCTTTTTGTACAAACTGCCTGCCTCAGCTCTTCCTGCAGATTTTCCTAGGGAATAGATGTACAAGCCCAGAAGCACAAAGAGTCCCAAACAAGATGAACCCAAAGAGGCCAACACCAAGGCACATCATAATTAAAATGCCAAAGGTTAAAAACAAAGAGAAATCTTAAAAGCAGCCAGAGAAAAGCAGTTAGTTACCTATAAGGGAGCTCCCATAAGAATGTCAGCTGATTTCTCAAAAGAAACTACTTTCAATGTAAATGGATTAAATGCTCCAATCAAAAGATAGGGTGGCTAAATGGATAAGAAAACAATACCCTTACATATGCTGCATGCAAGAGGCTTACTTCAGATAGAAAGGCAGACATAGATTGAAGGTTAAAAAAATGGAAAAGATATTTCATGAAAATGAAAACAAACAAACAAAATGCTGGGGTGCCAATACTTATACCAGACAAAACAGACTTTATAAAAAAGACTACAACAAGAAACAAAGAAGGACCTAAATTCGGCTTTTGGGTGTTTATCTGAAGAAACCCAAAATGCTGCTTCGAGAGGACACGTTCATCCATACTCTCATTGCTGCATTATTTACAACAACCAAGATATGAAGGCAACCTGGATGCCCTTGAATGGATGAATGGATAAAGAGGTGGTACATATATACAATCAAATATTACTCAGCTGTAAAAAAGAATGAAATCTTGCCATCTGTGACAACATAGATGGACCTAGAGGATATTGTGCTGAGTGTAGTTAAGTCAGCAGCGAAAGACAAATGTCATATTATTTCACTTATAAGTGGACTCTAAAGAACAAAACAAACAAACAAAAGAGAAACAAACTCAGATACAGAGAACATTTTGATGGTTGCCAGATTGGGGGCAAGGGTTGGATGTGGGTAAAAAAGAGGAAGAGATTAAAAAGTACAAACTGGTTGTTACACAGTAGTCATGGTGGTGTAGGGTATATAGCATAAGGGTCAATAGTATTGTAATAACTACGTGTTTCCCCCCAAATAAGACCGGGTCTTATATTAAGTTTTGCTGCGAAAGATGCATTAGGGCTTATGTTCAGGGGATGTCATCCTGAAAAATCATGCTAGGGCTTAATTTTTGGTGAGGTCTTATTTTCAGGGAAACACGGTATGCATGGTGTCAGATGGGTACTACATGTATTGGGGTGATAGATGGGAGGTGGATGGCGGTAGGTAAAAAGGTGAAGGGATTAAGAAATACAAATTGGTAGTTATAAAATAATCATGGGGATGTAATGTAAAGTATAGGGGATATAATCAATAATATGGTAATAATTATGTATCAGTGCCAGGTGGGTACTAATCAGGAGTATCACTTCTTTTTTTTTTTTTTTTTTTTAAAGATTTTATTGGGGAAGGGGAACAGGACTTTATTGGGGAACAGTGTGTACTTCCAGGATTTTTTTTCCAAGTCAAGTTGTTGTCCTTTCAATCTTAGTTGTGGAGGGTGCAGCTCAGCTCCAGGTCCAATTTCCTTTGTTAGTTGCAGGGGGTGCAGCCCACCACCCCTTGCGGGAGTCGAATTGGCAACCTTGTGGTTGAAAGCTCAGTGGCCCATGTGGGAATCAAACCAGCAGCCTTCGGCTTTAGGAGCATGGAGCTCCAACCACCTGAGCCACCGGGCCGGCCCCAGGAGTATCACTTCTTAAACCATATAAATATCTAACCACTATGCTGTACACCTGAAATTTATATAAATTGATATTGAATGTCAACTTTAATTAAAATTTTTTTAAAGGGAATAAAAGATAAAGGTGTATAAGAAGTTCAAAGTTTCAGGTATAAAACAAATAAGAGTCTTGGGGATGTATTACAATACAAGGTATGAAAATTAAGTTCTCAAACTTGGTACCATATGCTTACATTGGCAGCACTACAAAAACAGCTCGGTAGGGTTTCATAACCTTAGTATATGAGTGTCTCACAGCTGTGTTTGTGTTGATATGTTGTGTGGTGGTGTCTTCCTGAGTGGCATTCATTATTGTTGTTGCGTGGTTTTGTGTGCTGTCACGAGAATGTCTGAACTTGAATTAGAGTAACAAACAAACATTAAATTTCTGTTAAACTTGACAATAGTGGAAGTGAAATCAGGAACATGTTAATCCAAGTTTATGGGGATAATGCCATGAAGAAAACAAAAGCTGGTGCAGTGTTCAAATGGATTAAATGTTTTTTTGAGGGGAGAGAATGAGTCTCTGATGCAGAGAGGTCAGGGCAGCCAGTAACAAGCAGAAATGATGAAAACATTGCAAGAATTAGTCAAATTGGGCATCAAAGTGATTGGCTGACTGTGAGGGGCATAGCAGACCAAGTAAACATTGATTTAGAAACAGTTAGGAAAATCTTAACTGAAAATCTTGGCATAAGAAAGATGTGTGCAAAAATGGTCCCGAAGGAGCTCACTGATGAACAAAGACAAAGGAGAGTCGAAGTTTGCCAAGACCTTTTGGAGAGGCAAGATGATGTTTTGGGCTGTGTTATCACTGGTGATGAAACATGGGTGTACCAATACGACCCTGAAACAAAGCATCGACATCCACAATGAAAGCCAGCCAATTCTCCATGACCAAAAAATTTCCGTCAGTCCACATCAAGAATCAAAACGATGTTGCTAACATTTTTTGGTATCAGAGGTATTATTCTTTATGAATCTGTACCAACTCAACAAACAGTTAACCAAGTTTACTATTTGGAAGTGCTGAAAAGTCTGCATGAAAAAGTTAGACAAAAACGACCTGAACTTTTCGCCAATAATTCATGGCTCTTGCATCAGGACAATGCACCAGTGAACATGGCACTGTCTGTGAGGGAGTTTTTAGCTAGTAAACAAGTAACTGTATTGGAACACCCTTCCTACTTACCTGATATACCCCCCAATAACTTCTTTCTTTACCCAAAGATAAAGGAAGTATTGACAGGAAGACACTTTGATGACATTCAGGACATCAAGTATAATACAATGACAGGCAGCTCTGATGGCCATTCCAGAGAAAGAGTTCCAAAATTGCATTGAAGGGTGGACTAGGTGCTGGCATCGGTGCATAGCTTCCCAAGTGGAGTACTTTGAAGGTGACTGTAGTGATATTCAGCAGTGAGGTATGATAACAGTTTTTCTAGGATCAGTTCGTGAACTTAACTGCCAGACCTCATATACAGCATAGGAAATATAGTCAGTAATATTGTGATAGCATGGTATGGTGTCAGATGGTTGCTGGATTTATCACGATGATCACTTCTTTAGTATAGGGAATACAATCAATACTATGGTAATAACTATGTATAGTGCCAGGTGGGTCCTGTTGAATAACTATGATGTACACCTGAAATGAATATTGTATGTTAGCTATATTTTAATAAAAATCTTTTTTTTTTTTAAAGGAACGTGTTCATATATGTCTGTCTAAATTTTAATTATCTCTTGGTTCCTGCACCTACCTTGTAATGACTGAGGGCATATGCTATGTCTGTCTGTGTTACATGTCCCATTACAACGAATAATGAATATTGAACAGGTAACATTGGTCTGGTAGACATTTAGCCTCATGGAGCAAAGACTCTGAGTGTATGTTTTCCTGCAGACTTTTTCTTTAGAACAATTCTCTTGATCCCAGACAGTTTACAGCCTTAAAGCAAGAGGCTTTTACGTATTTTGAGTTAAAATCTGATTCCACTGGGAAGGTGAAATATTTTTTTCTTCATAGATTGACATTGGCTTCTCTTAGATGTGGTCTGTCCTAATTAGTCAACGCAGTTATATTAGAAATCAATATTCTTCATCTTCATGGTCATCATTATCATCATTTTCATCACACTTTTCAACACTAGTATCTTTATAGTTGCTTTTACATGTGTTAACTCACTTAACTCTCTCAACCCCAAGAAGTAGGTATTATACCTTGAATTGATAGATGAGGAGAGTAAGCTCAGCGGATTTCAGTAAGTTGCAGAGTTAATAATGTTGGAATCAGAACTTGGGCTCCTAAGTCTGCTTGTATTCAAAGTCTGGCTCCCCCAGTACAATGTGACTGTAGACAGGTTTCTTAACTTCCCTGAACCTTCATTTCCTCATGTACAAAAGTGGTGCATGATAGTGGACTTTATGGAGATTGAGATAGGATGAGAAAAAGTTAAGTATAAACTATAGAAAAGAGGGAAGGCTGGGCAAACTGTATAGCAGATTTAAAAACAAAAAAATTAAAGAGCAGGGCTTGATAAATGTCACTTTCTGATGCAAAGCAGACTTCAAAGGTAAACATTTTTCCAGACCCTTGAAGACATAACTGTTTATCTAAGAGGAAAATGGAATTAAGAGTTCATACTTTGGTAAGGGGAGAGAACTAAGATATTACAATGTCCTAACATCACTAATATAGCATATTTTTTCCCTCCCAGAAAACAGATGAATTCATTTTAATCCTCCAACTTTACACTTGCAAATCAGGAAAGTCACCTCAGGCAGTGTTATCTGAGGACAATGAAGGAGAAAAATGAGATAGGAGCAAATCTAAAAATTCTGACACAAGTGTTTTAATACATAAATCAAAGTAACTTTATTTTAATGTTAGCCAAAAACAAAATAAATAGACAGTTCTTTACACACAGAAAACTAAGTGGATAGAAGTTCTAGTAATTTCCTATGAATGATTTTTTTCAACATCATCTGCTTAATAAGAAATAGAAAAAAAATTCTCTGTTGACACTTAGAGGGAACAAAATTTAAATACTAACAATCACTCTCTTTTGGACTTTCTTAGTCAAAAGAATCAATGAAAGTCAAAAAATCTTGTAGCAAAGATTTTCTGAGTTCACAAGTTAAACTCTTACAATTTAAATACCACAAACGACTAATCCAGGAAGAATTTTTTGGAGATAAAAGGAATGAAGCAAGTCAATATTTCCAACAAAAAGGCAGAGGGTGATGGAGAAGTTATTGGAGAACATTCTTTACAACTTATTTATGAGCAAAGAACCTTATTTATGGGACTAGATTATTTTGAAGAAAATAAATGAAATTCATGTTTTTCCCACAATCAATACTTTACAAAGCTTGAAATATTTACTCATCAATAAATATGCATGTAATAGATAAGAAAAGAATGCTTCTTACAAAATAAACAGCTTTGAACTAGGAGCCAACAGACATGGATTCTAAATCTAGTTCAATTAACTGCCTAAACTTGGGTAAGTATAAAAGTTTACCCCTTTGTGCATCAGTGACTTTTCCAGGGGGTCAGATTGTTGAATAGATATGTTTCTAAAGTTCTTTCTATTTCTAATACTCTAGCTAGACACACTGTTTAAGTATATAGCATCTCAGGGTTTGAAAGCATTTGGCAAGTTTCTGTCACTTAAATTTTCATAAAAATGGCTTTTTGCTTCTATTTAGAAGAAAGGGAGGGACAGAGAATTTGTAATCATAGAAATAAGTCTATTCTAAAGTCTCACCATTGTCAATTTTCTATAATTTCAGCATGGTTCCCAGAAACTCATTTTAATCTTTGTCTTAATTTTGGAAGGAAAATCAATTGCCAAAATTTTAAAAAAGTTAATATATGATTTAAAATCAGTTCAGCCACTTAAATTATCATGCTAAATGTCTTCTCCCTCAGGGCCCAATGAATTTTTAAAAACATTTTAAAGTATCAAATCACAGCTAATCTATGTTCACCAAGCTTAACCAAATTCGTAAACTCCTAATTGAACAATCACAACCACAGTTTTCTGAAAACCCATTTGTGTTATTAGACTTACCCTTTCTTGTCCTGTAAATGTAAACATAGGTTTTCATCAAGTACATCTTACATTGGCACGCTGGTGGCACTCAGGAAATGTTTCCTGATTAAATGGATGAATCATTATACCTAACACACAGAGGACAAATCAGAGCATTAAAAGTTCCAAATTTTGCTAAAGAAACTTTTGTTTCCTGCTCAGAACATTTTTCTTCTTTTTCCATGAATCTAACCTTTTGAAGGTCAAATCTTTAGTCCCATTAGGTTTCTTGACAGCAAAATGACTTAAACCTTTGCCACTTCAGAATTGCCACAATTTACCAATGGGAATTTTCCTCTTGTTTACTTCATGGAGGCAGATACTTGACATGAGACAGCTTTCTCAGCATCATTAAATTAGGGGAAAAAAAAAAATCAGTAGCAATAGTTTCTCCAGAGCGTTCTTGTTTCAATACCACAAGGTGCTAGTGAGTAATAGCAAGAAAGTTTCAAACATTTTAACATGATTACTAGTTCTAGGCTTCTGAGCTGTGACTGGGTCAACATTATTACTACTATTATTATTAATATTAATATTATTATTATATTATTTTTTACTGTGTAATAAGAAATAACTAGGAAACAAAAATACCTTTTATCTTCTTTTTAAAACAAATACAAGAAAATAAACAATACTCAACCAACTAGAATAAAAAATTACCTGAATTTCTAACTAGAGAAAATTTCAGCAACTTTACCCCATTTGAAGATACCCGTATTTCCTTATGGCAACATTTACATGGGAAAAACGTGACTAGGTCTCTAATTAGTTTGATTATTTCAGTCACAGGTACACTGTTCTTAAAATATGGACAGTAAATAATAAATGACAAGAATCTCATTGAACAAAACCAGAGACAGCTGGTTTTGTCTGGCATTATGAATCTGGAAAACAACAGCAAGCATAGAATGCTATTCAATTATCTAGAGCATAAGTATTAATAATAACATTAAATGAGACAATAACAGATTCAACTTGATTCTTCTTTCCAACAGCAACAAGTCAACAATGTTTCTCATCACAGAGTTGTTTTTTGTTCAGTTGTATTTAAATGCAACATGAATTTATAATGTCTTACAAGAGATAAAAGAATCTAAAGATTCTTAAAAATCAGAATCTGTTGTCTGTAATCTAACAACGAAGCTTATTATTAGACCTGAACCCACTATAGCATTAGGATTCTTTCCACAGTTAACTCTCTGTATCACTTCCCTCCCCCTATCCCTGCCCACATCTCTCCTCACCCCCATACTATTACATCTCTAAGACTTTTGTTCTCTGGAGTCTCACTGTTCTCCAGGTTTCCTTTCCTCCTCACTCCCTGCTTTCCTCCAGCATGTCCTCAGAAATGAGTGTACACCTCATTGTAGTAAAGCCACATACATAGTCTGAAGTTCAGAAAAAAGAGCTTTCACTTTTTGGTTCTCTGCTCAGTGCAGTTTTCCCCAAACATGTTGTTTTACTTGTCTCTTTAGAACACCATATATTTTATTTTTAAAAAGGTATGTATAATGGAAATAGCTCCCTGTAGTTGGTATATTTGATTAGATATGGCATAAACTTGCCAGAATTGAGAGTTAACAAAGGTACAATAAAAGCTTCCTCTACTAAGGTATTCAAAATCTAATCTATACCCTGAAAGTACTAAAACTACATGTTCATGTGTGGAATTGACTCCAAATGAGGAATTTATACAATGAAGTAGAGAAAAACAAAAGAAAAAATACTAAAGAGCTAAGTTTTTAAAAGTGAAAGGTTTACACAATATATTTGGAGGCATCATTACTAAAGCCTTATGCTTTGATTTGAATATTTTGCCCTCTCCTTTTACAGGCGTACCTCAGAGCTATTGTGGGTTCAGTTAAAGATCCCCACAATAAAGTTAATGTTGCTATAAAGTGAGTCACACAATTTTTTTGGTTTTCCAGTGCATAGAAAAGGGATGCTTACACTACACTGCAGTCTATTAAGTTTGCAATAGCAATATGTCTAAAAAACAATGGACATACCTCAATTAAAAAATGCCAACCCATCATCTGAGCCTTCAGCGAGTCATAATCGTTTTGCTGGTGGAGGGTCTTACTTGGTTGGTGGCTGCTGACTGATCAGGGTGCTGGACGCTGAAGCTCAGGGTAGTGGTGGCAATTTCTTAAATCAGATAACAATGAACTTTGCTGCATTGACTCTTCCTTTCACGAACAATTTCTCTGTAGCATATGGTGCTATTTGATGGCATTTTACTCACAGAACTTTTTCCAAAATTGGAGGCAATCTTCTCAAACCCTGCTGCTGCTTTATCAGCTAAGTTTATGTCATATTCTAAATCTTTTGTTGTCATTTCAACAATGTTCACAGCATCTTCACCAGGAGTAGATTCTATCTCAAGAAACCACTTTCTTTGCTCATCCATAAGAAGCAACTCCTCAATTGCTAAAAGTTTTACCATGAGATTGCAACAATTCAAAAATCACTGATCGCAGATCACCATGACAAATATAATAATAATGAAAAAGTTTTAAATATTGTGAGAATTACCAAAATGTGACAGAGACATAAAGTGAGCCAATGCTGTTGGAAAAATGGATATTTTTGTGTGTGAGACAAATGTAAAAGGTATTCAATTCTAAGTAGAGAAGAGCCACCATTCCCACTGATGGTTAACTTCCTAAATCTTACAGATGATAGTAGGAAAAGTAAGCTGTTTAGAAATATACAGGTGCCAAAGCCTTATGTAAATTCAAACTAGCTATCAGATTATCTTTGTAGGTCATCAGGCATTCTGTAAAAGAAAAATGTAAAGTATCATTTGATACTCTAGAGCTCTGAATCATAGTAAGCGGCAAGTTTACCCAATAGGAATTTAAATAGGCCATGTAAACAGGCAGAATGGCAAAGACCATGGTTTTGAAAGCCTCAGACATTGAGAGTAATGGTCTGACTGTTATGAAAAGTATCATGTGGTTTTCAACATTAAAAGTTTTCCTATTCATTGAAAACATAGATACTTCTCTAGGTTCCATTTTAGTTTTCAAAGTTTAAGGTAGACTGGATCCGTTTGCAGGAAAGTAAGTTATCAAAAGCTTAAAAGGTGAGGGATTAAGAAGTACAAATTGACAGTTACAACACAGGGATGCGAAGTATAGATGGCATACGGAATATAGTCAATGATATTGTAATAACAATCTATGGTGTCAGGTGGGTACTACACTTACCAGGGGATCACTTTGTAAGTTATATAAATGTCTAACCACTATGCAGTATACCTGAAACTAATATAATATTGAATGTCAACTGTAATTTAAAAAAAATTAAAAATTTTAAAAAAAGCTTAAGAAATTTGACAGAGTTACAATGGGATCTAATCTTTACTATCCTCATACCTATCTTTCTAGATAGATTGTTCTGTGTAACTAATAAATTAACACTGAAATACTGAGCGATTAAAGTACTTATAATTAATAATTAATAACTGAGGCAAGCAGGACCATTATTATTAGATCAACTGATTTGACTCACAAAACTCTGTAGAACACTGTTCAAAGTTACACTCATTTATATTTAAAAGAAATCATTGAATAAATGGCCCAGTTTAAAGACAAGTAGCGATAAAACACACTCAGAATTTCTGGGGAGGGGCCCATGAATTGATATTTTTAATGCCTTCCTGGGATGATTCATGTGAAACCAAGGTTGACAATCTCCAGTCCAATTGAAAGTAAAAGTGAAATCCTGCATATTTCATACATTGGGTCTGTTAAAACCTCAATATCTCCATCCATTTTTTTATATGAAAAAATGCTGAACAAAGAGGTTATATAAATGCATATGGTAGGGTCATTGCCACAAGTTTACAAAACTCCAACAGTTTTTCTATGTTACTCTGAAGTAACTTCACATAATCTGGAAACTCTGTATTCAACAGTGTTTCTTGGGTGGAAGAAAGGAGGGCTCCAGGGAGGAAGGTGGACATATGGATAGATGTATATAAACAGATTCATGTTTCCTTAAAACCTGAGGACTGTTAACACGTTTTCCAAGCCCTGTGGTGATGGATAAAAAGGCACAAATTCCATCCCCACGTGCACTAGTTAGCAGTTCTCTATTATATGGCCACAGATCATATTCCTGAACTTTGACTGGTTTGCAAATATGTTCTCTTTTTGATAAAGCTGACAGTGTGGTTTGATGAGCGAAAGACCATCAATCGTCATTGCTGGAAGACACCCAAGGTCCCATAGTGCTGGGGGCTGATCAGAAGCATCAACTTTCCATGTAAATTCAAGGCAAAGAGAAGGTGATGGGCAGGCTTGAGCTGTTTGCCCCATTAGGCATATGCTCACCATGTGGCCTCCATTGAACTAGGAGAGAGAGAGAATTGGTGGGAGGGGTGTGTTGGAATTCTTTCTGTGGATATAAGACAAGCGGTCACTCTAAGGTTTCATTTTTTTCTAGATCCAGGATCTGGTGTTTGATTTAGGGAACAAAAAACAAAATCACCCGCTGTCCCACTCTCCCCCACCCGCCCCCCAAAAAATTCAAAGCCAAAACCCAAACTGCGTAGGTAGTAGAGTCAAAAGTGCAGAGGTTGACTGACCAGGGGAAAGAAAACAAGCCGAAAAAAAAGCTGTGCTTCTGATCTTTTCACATTGCAGATCTTAATAAATCACTCATCTGTCATCTATTTCTACATGCATAAAAGGTTATAATATGGGTGCGGTTGTCCAACTTCAGTGTAAGTGAGAATCACTAGATTGTTAACAATGAAATTTCTGGGTCATATCACCAGAGTTTCTGATTCGGTAAACCTAGAGTAGAGTCAGAAATGTGTCCCTCAAGTGAGTTTTACACACTCTTGGAGAGACAGTGGCCCAAACCAACTACCAACCAGCAGATGTACGTCTCATAATAAATTTCTGTCACAGTTCAATCAGGATATTAAAAGTGTTTGTTCATCAAATTCTTCTTCATTAAGAATGTTTGGAAACAGGCCACAACAAATGAATCATAAACTAATCTATGAGCTATTTCTTTTCCCTTTGCTAGGTAATATCTAATTTTAAAGAAAATTTCAAGTTTTATTTTGTTTTATTAAAAATGCTATTTAGACAAATAGCCATGTTTCTATTTACCAAGAATGGAAGTGAGGGAACAATAGATTCAAAGTTTTTTAAGCCTGAAAATAGACATATTGTAGTGCTTTCCTCTATCAAATTTGCTTTTGAGGAACCAGGATATAATTTAAAATCTCATTTCACTCTGCCATACTGTGGCTTTTCATGAAATCTCTTATTAATGATAACTGGAATCATTTAAAGTAAAATATACATTAAGGAAATGAGCGGGACTTTTCAAGATGGTTGTTTTTCTTGTTTTTTGTTTTTTTATATGATTGAGGAAATATGCACTTAAAGAAGGGGAGACTATAGTTTACGGTATGCCAATGACAAAAATTTTCTCCTTGATCAAACTCTAGCCAGGCTCCCCCGAGCCCTCTTCTCCATGAGGCCTCAACCTTGGCCTATTAAAGACTTGAACAAATACTAATGGTTTCTTACAGCTTAAGTCTGCATCCCTAGGATGACCCTAATCCTACCTTAAAGTAAAAGTCAAGGCTGCCACAAGAGTTGACTGTTTCAGCCAATGCCTGAAGATAGGATCCCTGTCTCGCAGCCTCTCAGGAAGGACAGGGCCTACCTTCATAATCACCAGTTAGCAAACCACATGAGTGTCATTTGGACAACCCTCCTTGTAACATTTCATTTCCCTGACTCTACAGAGTCCCAGCTAGCCCTGACCCAACTCCCTCATTCTCTCTTTAAAACTTACAGTCACCTCCCTACAAATTGAAGTTGATTGAGTTCAGTTCACACTGGACTCTTTTCCCTATTGCAATAGTATATTACTGAACAAAATTTGTCCTTATCACTTTAATTAGTGTCTGGTTTTGTTTATGTTTGACACCAGATCTTTTATGTATGAGACTCCTACAGAATGCCACCATTTTTGCCGGTAGAAGAATTGAGATTCTGACAGGCTAAGTGACTTGTGAAAGTCAGGGTAGCTGGTGTCAGGACAAGAGTCTGAGACCTGTATCATTGCAGAGTACATATTCTTTTCAGGGCTGGCTTCATGTATGTGCAACTTGCATGTTCACACAGGGCCCATGCTTAGAAGGGCCTCACACTCGGTGTAATGCTCTGCTGTAGTTGCCTCAACATTCTTAATTTTTGAATAAGGGACTCCAGATTTTCATTTTGAACTGGGCCCTGCAAATTTTGTAGCTCAATTCACTTCCATGGCTTGCTTCAGATTAGGAGCTCCTAAACATTTCAAACTCAAAGTTAGAAATTCTGATGAAGTTCTACTAAGAAGGGATACACATCATGTAATCCCCACTATAAATGGGGGGCAGACTATGATGCGTCTCAGGACCATGTGGAATAGTTCACTTAAGTGTTTGTTGAGATTCCTAATAGGGATTTGATTTCCTTATAAAATCTTCTATTTAGGTTTCTGAATAAATGACTGTGCTAATTATGTTTCCTAATATTTTATTTTAATTTCTTCTGGTTACATTAAGGATAAACACCTCAACTAGATACTCATCTTTCTCTTTCTATAAAACAATATGTCTTTTTCTTGATTACATAAGTAATGAATACTCTCTATGGAAAATATGAAGAAAACAAAAATTACCCATAATTGAACATGTGGTGAAATATTTCAGTATACATAATTTTTAAGGCATTTATATACGTATAGTATATATTTTTATATTTACTGATGTCTATCGATTGATGGATGGATGAATTTACCATCATAGAATTCATGATTTGAATTTGAATCCCATGTTTTTGTGTTTTCATTAATTTTATCCTAAGAATTTCTATTAAGGGAAAAATGATTCTCTTACAATCTCTTCATTGTTAAAAATTTAGATCTGTTCTCTTCTTTTTACACCTTGTTTTTTGTCATTGACTCTACTCAAGGAGAGCATGCAGCAAGGAACTGACATCAACTAAATTCAGGATGGTTAACGGGGGACACACTGCATACTCAAAACTGCTTATTACAAGTGCATGAATCAGGAGGGTTTTCTGTACTTACAGGACATAAGTATAGAACAGATCATTCTATATCATTCTATATATACCACAAGAAAATTACTGAAATAGGCCAGGCAGTCTTGAGACAATTGGATGGTAGAATTAAATGGGTAAATGAAAGAGGAGAGGGAAAATACTATTTGCAGAATCTTTCCAAATGTCAACCTCTTTAAAAATCAAGAAGCTAATTATTTACTGCACAGACAAGGCAGAAAAAAATGTGGGCTGTCTTGGGGTTTGATTATTTCCCCCAGCAGTGATTATATGCATCAGCTTCCTATTCACTTACATGCTAATTAGGGGCTTTATCTTCATTGAAGAACTGGTTTCCTTTGTTTAATTCAGCAAAACCAGCTTAAATCAGAAGTTTGCTACTTTGCTATCTTCTCCTTGTCAGACATCCTGCTGGATCTCAGTCCCTGTCTCAAAAGAAAACATAATGTATTTTTCTACTTTAAACACAGAAAAGATTTCCTTAGATAACCTCAGAACATAATTACCGGGTCCAGTCAAACAATCTGAAACTTTGCAATTTTCCCTGACCTGACTCCCTTTTCCTTCCATGTTTCAGAGGTCTCTCTATTTTCACTCTCTTGAATTCCTATTTTGTTTACTGTGGGAACTTCTTTTGAAAGTGATTATTGACTTTGCCATCAACGTTGTCTGATTGAATAATTTGGTAATTTAAATGAAACTTAAACTAGGCAGAAACAAAAAGAAGTTGGTTTGTGCCAAATTATTACTTTTCACTTATTTGAAAGGTGGAGATTATGGAATGCTCAATTCTGCTTCTCACGGGTGGGGACAATCTAAGCTATGATAAAGCTTAGAAAAGGGAAACATTTACAAATGTGCAAATATCATCGTTTGCAAATATCATCTTTCATTTAGTTGGTTGTCTTTTTGTTTTGTTCACGGTTTCTTTTGCTATGCAGAAGTGTTTAGACTGATGTAGTCCCATGCATTTATTTTTGTTTTTATTTTCCTTGCCCATGGGGTCAAGTTTACAAAAACCACTCTGAGACTAACGTCCATAAATTTACTGCCTATGTTTTTTTTCTTTCTTTTCTATGTATTGTATTGTTTCAGGTCTTCAATATTTAAAATTTTTTATTAGGGAATATTGGGGAACAGTGTGTTTCTCCAGGGTCTATCAGCTCAAAGTTGTTGTCCTTCAATCTAGTTGTGGAGGGCATAGCTCAGCTCCAAGTCTAGTTGCCGTTTTCAATCTTTACTTGCAGGGGGCACAGCCCACCATCCCATGTGGGAATTGAACTGGCAACCTTGTTGTTGACAGCTCGTGCTCTAACCAACTGAGCCATCTGGCCACCTCTCCAGAAGTTCAGTGGCAGCTCGTTGTCTTCAATCTAGTTGTGGAGAGTGTAGCTCACTGGCCCATGTGGGAATCGAATGGCAACCCTGTTGTTCAGAGCTCAAGCTCTAACCAACTGAGCCATCTGACTGCCCCTTAAATTCAAGGTTTTAATCTATTGTGAGCTAATTTTTATTTATATATGGTGTCAGACACCAGTGTAGTCTCATTCTTTTGTATGTGGCCTTCCAGTTTTCCCAACACCATTTATTAAAGGGACTTTCTTTTCTCTATTGTATGTTTTTGGCCACTTGGTCAAAAATTAGCTGCTTATATGTGCAAATGATACCTCTCATAAGTGGACTAATAGCCCAAATGTATAAAGAATTCATACAACTCAACAACAAAAGCAAACAGTCTGATTGAAAAATGGGCAGAGGACCTGAATAGACACTTTTCCAAAGGAGACATACAGACAGCCCACTGGTATATAAAAAGATGCTCAACATCACTAGCTATTAAGGAAATGTAAATTAACACTGCAATAAGATACGACCTCACACTTGTTAGAACAGCTATTATCAGTAAGACAAGAAATAACAAGTGTTGGAGAGGCTGTGGAGAAAAGCGAAGCATCTCAACACTGCTGGTGGGAATGTAAATTGGTAGAGCCACTATGGAAAACAGTATGGAGAGTCCTCAAAAAGTTAAGAATAGAGCAAACAGCATTTCTTACTCTCAGTTATCTACCCCCAAAATTGGACAACAGTTATTTTTAAAGATATATGTACCCCTATGTTCATTGCAGTTTTACCCGTAATAGCCAAATTATGGAAACAACTTGAGTGTCCTTTGACAGATGATTGGATAAAGTAGAGGTGGTACATATATGCAATGGAATACTACTCAGCCATAAAAAGATGAAATATTGCCATTTGTGACAACATGATAGATCTTGAGAGTACAATGCTAAGTGAAATAAGTCAGATGGAAAAGGACAAGAACCATATAATTTTACTCATATGTGGGATGTAAAACAAAAAGCAACAAATGAACAAACAAAACACAAAGTCATAGATACAGAGAACAGAATGGTGGTTATCAGAAGGGCAGGGGGATAGGGGGAGTATAAAGAGCGTAAAAGGGGTCAAATATATAGTGAGGGGAGACTAGACTTTTGGTGGTAGGTACACAATATAGTATACAGATGTCCTATTACAAAAATGTGCACCTGAAACTTACATAATGTTATTATTAACCAACGTCACTACAATATATTTAATTTAAAAAAAGAAAAGAAAGAAATGGGAAACACTGTGGGAATTGTATGGGGTGTGACGGGGTAGTGTTGGGGAAGGACCTGAGGAAGCTGCTGGATCAAGCTAGGAAAAGAAGACTGAGTGAGCATGCCAAAAAGCACTGGATTTTGAAATATGTTTAGTTTTCCATTCATATCTAGTTTGGATTTAATAATTCAATTGCTCTCTTGGTCTCAGTTTCCTCAGAGAAAAGACCAAATAGCCAAGTATGAATAAAGCTGCTCTCTAAACTATAAAGTGTTAAATAAAAATGGCATTATTACTAATCAGCTCAGTTAACAAAGTTAAATAATAACTCATTCATTCATTAATATAAGCACTTAATGTTATAAATTTTCCTATAAGCACCATACTAATTGTACCCTACAAGTTCTGATACACTGTGTTTTCATTTTCATTGCATTCAAAATGATTTTAAAATTTCCATTGTAATGTTTCCTTTGACCTATGGGTTCTTTAGTAGTTTTCTTTGAGATTTATTGAAATATAATTGACATATAACATTGAGTAATTTTAAGGTGTATAATGTCATGATTTGATATATGTATATTTTGTGAAATAATCACCACAATAATACACAGAATACTCTCCCTCTTCTATTTTTATATCCATCGCACCTTATCTTAAATTCTGCCTTCTCCACCATGCCAATCATAATTGCCCTATCAAATGTGATCTCTGATCTTTTAAATGCTCATGGTACTTCGTTAGAAACTCTCATCATACTGTACTAAGAACTATAGTGATTTGCGTAGTGGATGTAGCCACTAGTCCACTCTTACTCCCCTGTCAACCATGGGTTTCTTGCAGGCAGGAGTATAGGCTTATTTACCTATGTATTATTCCCTGAAGTTCCAGCAACATCCTTTGCATGTAGTGGTAGCTCAATAAATGATTACTGTTCTGAATTGAACCAATACAGTTAAACCCTAGTTAAGGAGTTGAGTGTACAACACAATTTTCTTGGTTATACTCTTACTGCCATCATACAGCAGAGCTTTCTTAACTTGTTAAAAAACAAAAAAAATAAGATATTTCAACAAAAACATTCAGGTAGATATGCTTTCCCACAAGACATCAGAAATCATTGAACGTTAACAAATATAGTGGGATATTTTTCCACGAGGGAGGACATTGATATTTAGCATGATGTCAATCACTCAACATATAATTGATGGTTGCAGATTTTATAAGTAAAATAAAAGTAAACAAAAATATAAGAGGCCTGTTATTCAAATAGTGTTCATTAGAAAAACAACTATGGAGTCCATGGGTATTTAACTTAGAAAATATTGGAAAAGGGTTAAATGTCTTCACAGCATAAATTAATCAACACAGTTATTGTGTTTACTGAGTGGTATCAAAAATACAAGAAAGGTTTGTTATACCTAAGGAGATAATCCAGCTGGTAAAATAGGAGTGGTGGCACTTTCACTCACCCAGGGCTGCAGTAATTATGATTGGATGACAACTGTGGCAAGTGAATAAAAGGGAAAGGAGAAGCAAACGATGACTTAAAGAAAGACAAATGGGACATGGAGATACCATGGGGGCGAGGGAGAAGATATTGCAACATTTCAATCTTAGAAGTTCAGAAAAGTACCAGTAGAAATACAGAAAATAGGGGAGGAATTCTTGGAGATGATTGAGAAAAAAGAAGAGAAGGAAACAGTAACATTGCAATTTTAGGCAAACCGAGTTTGTGGAAAGATAGAATGTGTGAATATAAATGTCTAGAGGACAGCAAATATTTGCATGACAACTTTATAAAGCACTTTTAAATTCACTATTTTATTTGACACCTGTAGACATCCTGTTAAATTCAGATAGGTTAAGTTGTTTAATATCCCCAGTGGAGAAGCCTGGACATGGATCCAAGTGTCAGGCTCCTAGTCCCCTTAAAAGCACTGGGTTTAGTATCAGACTGGCTTTGGATTTACATTTTGCTTCTCTAAGTTGCCAGCTCTGCAATTTTATGTAAGTTACTTCAACTTCTCTAAGCTTCATTTCCCATCCATACTTATCTTGTAGGTTTGTTGTAAGAATTAAACGACCTAAAACATTTACAGTAATCGGCACATAATAAAAATATTAACAGATGTTAACTATTATATTATTACTTCTATACCACAGCTGTTTCCCAGGGGGCCTGGAACTTCCACAGAGAGGAAAAGAGAAGGAGGAGGAGAGGCAGAAGGAGGGAAAGAGAGAGGGAGGAGGGGGAAGAGAGCGAGGGATGGAGGAAGTGAGGGGTAGCAGGGAGAAGAGACAAAGTCAGACAAGAAAATCTGGACGGGAAAGGAGAGCAGACAGGCAATCCTTGAGGGTTGAAGCAGGTGGGGTGAAGGCCAAGAAAAGGAGAAAACCAACACTGATTTGCTACTATGAATTGAGCACTTAATATTATTATTTAATTTTCACAGCCACTCAGTGAGACAGGCCTGAATGATTGAGTGATTTGCACAAGATTTATATATAATAAGATGGGAAGCTTTGAACTTAGATCTGTCAGATGCTTTGACCTATGCTTTTTTATGTATTTTCTTTCGTAAAATTAAGATGATTTCTTTCCATTTTAAAAGTAACATGTGGAGTATTGAAAATTTGGGAGCTACCAAAGACTGTAAGGGAGATAAAATTATTCAGATATAACAATTGGCATTTCAGTGTATGTGCAGTCAATCTTTTAAAATACTTTTTTTTATTTCTTTGACCTAAAGTATAGTGCTAAATTCTGATTTTGTATTTAATTTTAGAAAATAAGCATTTTTCCACATGAGAAAATAAGCATTTTCCCAAGTTATTAAAGCTCTGCAAACACTGTTTTTGAGTGGCTGCATCAAAACCCACCAAGCAGAGTTACTGTGGCTTAGAGAGATGTACTTTTTAAAAAAAATTATGTTATTTTCAATTTTTCATAATTAGAAATAATGGTGTAAAAAATGTTTGTGCTTATGTTAAGTGACATAAGTCAGATGGAAAAGGACCAAAACCATATGAATTCGCTCACATGTGGAATATAAAAAAGTAACAAATGAATAAACACAACAGGAAGAAACTCATATATACAGACAAAAGAAGGGTGGTTACTAGAGGGGAAAAGGGGTGGGGGAGGGTGAAGTGGGTAAAGCAGTATGGTAATGGAAGGGAATTAGACTTCAGGTGGGGAGCATGCAGTACACAGATGTCGAGTATAATCTTGTACACCTGAAAGTTACATGTTATTAACCAATGTTACCCCAATAAATTTAAGTAAACAATGTGTGTAAAAGGGTGGTTTTTTTGGTATTTAGGATTAGTTTATCTGGACAGATTGCAGAAGAAGAATCACTCAGTAAAGGTTACGTCAACAATCATCGCAATTATTTTCTGACATGCTCCATCAGTAATGAGAGAGAATCAGTTCAATCAAAACTGTTGCTAATACACTAGATGAAACTTTCTAATATGTTTTTCTTAAATTGAAGAGATTGATTTTTTTTGCTACATGGTTTAACAAATTTCTTAATGGGATCCTATTCAGATTTTTTGTTCATTTGTTTACTGGGGTAGTGGCGTTTTCTTAACAAGCCGTGCTTTTTATGTTATAAAGATGTTGACACTTTTTCCTCTCATGCACATACACATGTGGGGACAGAGCCAGGAGTGCAATTTCCAGGCTCTCTGCCTCATGTGGAAAGGTGCTGGCTCAGGTAGTAAATGGTCATCAACTGTGACTGCATGGCCATCAGCTGTGGCTAGTTGGCCGTCAACTGTAACCAGTGAGCCATTGGCCACTAATATAACTGCTGTGTCTATGCTAGCAAAAAATGGGGGCTAGCAAGAAGATAGGGGCTGAGCTAGCAAGCGGTGGAGTGTGGATTGCAGATTGCAGAGAGGTGGATTGCAGCTAGCAAGTGGGGAGTCCGTAGGTTGGCAGAAAAGTGGATAGCAGGTCGCACGTCGTGTGAATCTAGCCTCCAGTAAGACTATAGTGGTATGACTCCCCTACCTATGGCTCTGTGGGTGTTCCTTTTTGGCCTCACCATGTCCTGTGTTCTTGTGTGGGGAGCAGGAGCTGAGATCCCGCCTGATACCCCACACGACAAATGGCGTAGCAAGCAGGGTCTCCTGCATGACACCCCGCATGACACATGGCGCAGCGAGCAGGGTCTCCAGCACAACAACATACATACCCATAAACTTACCCACCATTTCATGACAAATAAGCTCTATTTGTGTAACTAAAAGACAAGTCTATTATCAGCTGTCAAAATTCTAGGTGAATTTGACCATTCTTAAAGAAAACACATAAAATGATTATATTTATGAGAAAAATGAAGCAAGCCAGCTCATGCTTAAGTATTTAGAAACTGGAGTTCAAATTGTATCTTTCCAATGACAATCAATAGCAGCAAGAATGAAAAGAAGCTCAACATGAGGAAAGAAGATTGGAGGAACTGGAGTTGTTTATTTACTTCTAAAGTCAGCAACTGCATAACTGCAGGCAGCTGCTTATTTTTTTCTTTCTAATTTTATTTATTTAAAAAAATTTTTTTTTAATTTCAGTTGACATTCAATATTATTTTATATTAGTTTCTGGTGTACAGCATAGTGGATATATGTATGTATGTGTATATATATATACATTACAATGAAGTAATCCCCTTGATTACTCTAGTGCCCCACCTGAAACTATATTGGTCATTACAATTTTGTTATCTATATTCTCTATGTTGCAGTTTACATCCCCATGACTATTTTATAACCCCAATTTGTATTTCTTAATCACTTCACCTTTCACACCCAGCTCCCCAACCTCCCTCACATTTGGCAACCATCAGTTTTTTCTCTGCATCTGTGAATTTGTTTGTTTTCTTTGTTTATTTTGTTTAGATTCCACATATAAATGAAATCATATGGCATTTGTCTTATTCAGTCTGACTTTTTTTCACTTATCATAATACTCTCTAGGACATCCACATTGTTGCAAATGGCAAGATTTCATTCTTTTTTATGGACAACTAATATTCCATGCTATACCAGTACCACTTCTTTGTCTACTTGTCTGTTGATGGGCACTGAAGTTGCTTCCATATCTAGATTATTGTAATAGCACTGCAGTAAACATAGGGGTGCATGTATCTTTTCGAATTAGTGTTTTGGATTTCTTCCGATAAATACCCAGGAGTGGAATTGCTCGGTCATAAGATAGTTTAATTTTTAATTTTTTGAGGAACCTCCAAACTATTTTTCATAGTGGCTGTACCAATTTACAACCTACCAACAGGGTTCACTTTACTCCACATCCTTGCTAATGCTTGTTATTTGTTGATTTATTGATGATAGCCATTCTGACAGGTGTCAGGTGATATCTCATTCTAGTTTTAATTGGCATTTCTCTGATGATTAGTGCTGTTTAGCATCTTTTCATGTGTCTATTTGCCATCTGTATGTCCTCTTTAGAGAAATGTCTATTCAGGTCCTCTGCCCATTTTTCAATTGGGATTTTTTTTCCTTTTTCTTCTTTTTTTTTTCTCTTTCTTTCTTTCTTTCTTTCTTTCTTTTTTTTTTTTTTTTGTATTGAGTTGTATGCGTTCTTCATGAATAAATTTTGGATATTAACCCCCTATCAGATGTATCATTGGTGAATAGCTTCTCCTATTCAGTAGGGTATCATATTGTTTTGTTGATGGTTTCCTTTGCTGCGCAAAAACTTTTCAGTTTGATGTAATCCCTCGTTTATTTTTTCTTTGGTCTCCTTGCCCAAGAAAATGTATCAAAAAAAAATTTACTAAGAGCAATGTCAGAGTTTACTGCCTATGTTTTCTTCTATGAGTTTTATGGTTTTAGGTCTTACATTTAAATCTTTAATCCATTTTGAATTTATTCTTGTATATTGTGTAAGAAGGTGGTCCAGCATAATTTTTTTTGCATGTGTCTGTCCAATTTTCGCAGTACCATTTATTAAACAGACTGTCTTTACCCCAGTTTAAATTTTTGCTTCCATTATAATAGATTAAATGACCACATAGGCCTTGGTTTATTTCTGGGCTCTCTATTCTGTTTCATTGATCTACGTCTTTTTTATGCCAGTACCGTGCTGTTTTGATTTCTGTAGCATTGTAGTATAGTTTAATATCAAGTAGTGTTATACCTCCAACTTTGTTTTTCTTTCTCAAATGCTGTGGTTATTAGGGGTCTTTTATGCTTTCATATAAATTTTAGGGTTATTTGTTCTAGTTTTGTGAAAAAATGCCACTGGTATTATGAGTATGATAGGGATAAAATTGAATCTATAGATTGCTTTTAATATGGACACTTTAACTATATTAATTATTCCTATCCATGAGCATGGCATAGGTTTCAATTTATTTGTATCTTGTTTAATTTCTCTCTTCAATGTCTTATAATTTTCTGAGTACAGGTCTTTTATCTCCTTGGTTTAATTTATTCCTAGGTATTTTATTTTATTTTTTGATAAAATTATAAATGGGAGTGCTTTCTTAATTCCCCTTTCTGATTATTCATTATCAATGTATAAAAATGCCACTGATCTCTGAATATTAATTTTGTATCCTGCCACTTTACTGAATTAATGTATCAGTTCTAACAGTTTTTTGGTGTAATCTTTAGGGTTCTTTATATGGAGTATCATGTCATCTGCAAATAATGATAGTTTAACTTCTTCCTTTCCAATTTGTATGACTTTTATTTCTTTTCCTTGTGGCTAGGACTTCCAATACTATGTTGAATAAAAGTGGTGAGCAACGGGCATCCTTGTCTTGTTCCTGATCTTAAGAGGAAACTTTTATTAGCTTTTCCTTGTTGAGCATGATATTAACTGTGGGTTTGTTAAATATGGCATTTATTATATTGATGTATGTTCCCTCTATTCAACTTTGCTGAGAGTGTTTATCGTAAAAGGATACTGGATTTTGTCAAATGCTTTTTCTGTATCTACTGATAGGAACATATGATTTTTTTAATGTGCCGTATCACGCTACTTGATTTGCAGATTTGCAGATATTGAACTAACCTTGCATTGCAGGAATAAATCCCCCCTGATCATGTTGTATGATCTTTTTAATGTATTGCTGAATATGGCTTGCTGATATTTTGTTGAGGATTTTTGCATCTATGTTCGTCAGGGATATTGGTCTATAATTTTCTATTTTTGTAATGTCTCTGTCTAGTTTTGGTATCAGGATAATGTGGCCTCGTAAAATGAGCTTGGGAGCTTTCCCATCTCTTGAATTTTTTGAAACATTTTGAGAAAGATAGGTGTTAACTCTTTTTTTGAATATTTGGTAAAATTCACCTGTGAAGCCATCCCATCCAGAAGCCATCTGGTCCAGGACTTTTGTTTGTTGGGAGGTTTTTGATTACTGATTCGATTACATTAGTAATAATCAGTGTGTTCAGATTTTCTGTTCCTTCTTGATTCAGTCTTGGAAGATTGTATGTTTCTAGAAATTTATCCATTTCCTCCAGATTGTTTAATTTGTTGGCATATAAATGTTCATAATATTTTCTTATAATCCTTTGTATTTTTGGGTCTCGGTTGTCACTTCTCTTTCATTTCTGATATTATTTATCTGAGTCCTCTCTCTCTCTCTCTCTCTGTCTCTCTCTCTCTCAATAAGTCTAGTTAAAGGTTTATCAATTTTATTTATATTTTGAAAGAACTGGCTCTTGGTTTCATTGATCTTTTTTTTTTTTTTTTGGACTCTGTTTATTTCTGCTCTGATCTTTATTAATTCCTTTCTTTTACTCACTTTGGACTTTGTGTGCTGTTCTTTTTCTAGAGTCTATAAGTGTAAAGTTGGATTGTTTATTTGAGAGTTTTTCCTGTTTCTTGAGGCAGGTCTGTATGCTATGAATTTCCCACTTAGGACCGCTTTCACTGTGTTCCATAGATTTTGGGCCACTATGTTTTCATTTTCATTTGTTTCAAGGTATCTTTTAATTTCTTCCTTGATCTCATTGTTTAGTAGCATGTTATTTACCCTGCATGCATTTGTGTATTTTTCATTTTTTTTCTTGTAATTGGTTCCTAGTGTCATACCATTGTGGTGAGAGAAGACACTTGATATGATTTCAGTCTTCCTGAATTTATTGAGATGTTTTGTGGCCTAACATGTCATTTACCTTGGAAAATGTTCCATGTGCACATGAAAATAATGTATATTCTGCTTCCCTGAGGTGAAATGCTCTAAAAATATCAATTAAATCTATCTGGTCTAGTGTGTCACTTAAGGCTACTGTTTCCTTGTTGATTTTCTGTATGGAAGATCTGTCCAGTGGTGTCAATGGGGTGTTAAAGTGCCCTACTATGACTGTACTACTGTCAATCTGTCTCTTTATGTCAGTCGATATTTGCGTTATATATTTCGGTGCTCCTATGTTGGGTGCATAAATGTTTACAAAGGTGATATCCTCTTGTTGGATTGATCCCTTTATCATAACGTAGTGTCCTTTTTTGTCTCTTATTATAGCTTTTATTTTAATATTAAAGTTTATTTTGTCTGACATAAGAAGTATTGCTACTCCAGCTTATTTCCTGATTCCATTAGCATATCTTTTTCCATCGCTTTATTTTCAGTCTGTGTGTGTCTTTTGATCGGAAGTGGGTCTTTTGTAGACAGTATATGTCTGGGTCTTGTTTCCTTATCAATTCAGCTACCCTATGTCTTTCGATTGGAGCATTTACAAGTGATTATTGATAGGTTCATAGTTACTGCCATATTATTATATATTTTATTTATTTATTATTCATATTTATGTAATTTTTTTCTTCTTAAAGTAGTTCCTTTAATATATCTTCTAATACTGGTTTGTTGGTGATGAACTCCTTTAGCTTTTTCTTGTCTGGGAAGCTCTTTATCTTTTTTTCACTTTTAACTGATAGCCTTTCTGGATAGAATAGTCTTGGCTGTAGGTCCTTACTTTTTATCACTTTCAATATTCCATGCCAATCATTTCTTGCCTGCAAAGTTTCTGTTGAGAAATCAGCTGACAGTCTTATGGAGCTCTGTTTGAAGTAACTTAAGATTCTTTTTTTGTCTTTAATCTTTGGCATTTTAATTATGATGTGTATTGGCCTCTTTGAGTTCTTCTTGTTTGGGACTCTTGGCACTTCCTGGACTTGTATGTCTATTTCCTTCACCAAGTTAGGAAAGTTTTCAGTCATAATTTCATTCTAATACGTTTTTCAATTCCTTGCTCTCTCTCTTCTCCTTCTGGTACCCCAGTGATGAGAATGTCGTTACACTTGATATTGTCCCAGAAGCCCCTTAAACTGTCCTCATTTTTTTGGATTCTTTTTTTCTTTTTGATGTTCTGATTGGGTGTTTTCTGCTACCTTGTCTTCCAAATCATTAATTAGATCCTCTGCTTCATCTAATCTGCTGTTGATTCTTTCTAGTACATTTTTTATTCCAGTTACTGTATTCTTCATTACTGACTGGTTTCTGTGTTTTGTTTTGTTTTTCTTAATGCTTTCTATCTCTTTGTTGAAGTTCTCTCTGAGATCATTGAGTATACCTATAACTATTGTCTTCAACTTTGTATTTGGTAGGTTGCTTGCCTCCATTTTGTTTACTTCTTTTTCTAGAGTTTTCTCCTGTTCTTTCATTTGGGACATATTTATTTCCTTATTTGGCTGCCTCTCTGTTTGTTTCTATGTATTAGGTAGATGTGCTATGTCTTCCAGTCTTGGCCAAGTGGCCTTATGTAGTAGGTGCCCTGTGGGTCCCAGTGGCACAGTCTCCCTGATCATCTGCACCAGGTGCTCCAGGAGTGTCCGTTATGTGGGTTTTGTGTGCCCTCTAGGCAGCTGCTTTTTTAAGGGTGTGAGAAGAAAGCTGCAGACTTTCCTAGCTGCTCATTAATTTCTGCATGAGTTACCGCCTAACTGCCTTACACTTCCTACCTGCCTTTTATTTGGTGCTTCTGAATCTGGAGCTGCTCTGGGCTCCCCATTGGTGAAACTTGCCTTGGAGTTGAGTATCATGTGCTCTTCTGTCCATCCATTCTCATTTGTCTTTCACTCTTTCTCAAAAATATTGAGTTTTAATTTAACAAGTTATAATGTTTCTGGTATAAAAAATACAATGAAACACAGTAAAGTGAAAGTTTCCCTTGCTGATTACATTTTTTCTTCTTGAAATTGAATGTTTATATTCTTTGCTTAAGTTTGTCATCAAAATTTTATTTCTTATTTACATATGAGGATTCTTCATATATTTGTGCTATTAGCTCCATGTCTTTGAAATATTTTGCATGTATTTGTGCCACTCATTACCTCGTCTTTTAACTGTGTTTATGTGTTATAAAATAGTTGTGAATTTTTAAAGTGTCGATGACGTCAATGTATATGCTTTTTATCTTTATACCTTTTGCATTTAGTATCTTTTCTTTTTCTAGAAAAGTCTTTCCTACTCCAAAATTATAAATATATTCTTTTTTTAAATTCCTCTTTTGGATTTCGTTTTTCTACATTTAAAAAATTAGGTTATATAGTTACATGCTGAAGGAAATCAAAGTTATATAAAAAGATATGTATTGAAAAGTCTTGCTGCCAGCTCTGTCTTTATACTCCAGATTTCTCTCCTTGCCACTATATTTAACCATTTCATTTAGTTTATTTATTCTTCCAGTGTTTCCTAATACAAATATATAAAAATTCAAATAAATAAATACATATATATATACACACACTATATACAAATACATATTTGCAACTGCTTATATATGTAAAAATGATTATATATAAATGCACATATAAAATACATATAGTATATGTACGTTTTTGCATATGTATATCCTCCTTTAATAAACAAAATAATCTTTTAACACTTTTATATACCACTACACCTGGAATTCTAAAAAATAATCTGATGTAAGAATTAAACTTTTTTCCCTAAACAGATGTTTGACCTACTTTCTTTTTCCGTCTCTGTCTCTTTCCCAATTGTTCTGAAGTATCACTATAGTATTTCTTGCCTCACCTTATGAAAAGGGTGCTGTAAATTTTCTTTTGAGAAACCACTTCTGACCTAGTATTGGCCTTATGATTTGTGTAAATTGAACCCAAGCTCAGGACTGGGGATGGATTCATAAACTTTAGCTGCTTTATCATAATGGCCATATTGGGTTTAGGAATGTAATTTGTGCCAAATAGACTCAAACTTGAAACTTTGCTTGGAATGCTGAAACAGATGATTCTTTTATGCTAAATGTGAGAGAAAGCCCTCTCACACCTATGAGGGGACCAAGCTCTCAAATCAAGCCAACATCATGTAAAACAGATGACCAAAGGATGACATCGTATGACTGGAGATGTTTTTAAACCACCTGGATTAAGCTCTACCTGAAGTGTATCTTTCATTTTCCCTCATTGTTCATTTACATGAGCCAACAAATTTCCTTTCATTTTAAAGCTAACATAAATTAGATTTCCTGTTACTTGCACCTGAAATAATCACAACTGGCATAGCTATTTTCTTATATTATAATAAATATATACATATACCTCAATGTGTTTTGGTACTCATTTCTATTCTCATAAGCAGTGTATCCATTCTTGTGCCGACATTAAACTTTTCATTTCTTTACTTTATACTTTGTGTTAGGAAAGTCTATTGTTCAGTCCCATATTTCTTAATGCAGATCTCCCACTTTTCTCCACAGTATCTCACCTCTCCCCAAGATTGAGAAAACAAAGATTTTACCTCTGTCTCTGGGATGCGTAGGGCATGCAAGTATATGCATTCCCTCTCTGCTATCTTCCTGGAGTTGGTGTCCTGGCAATGCTTCTCTGCTTTATAGGAGCCACCTATACTTTCCCCAGCTGTTCTGCCTGTGGCGTTGTGGATAAGATAAATTTGAGGGAAGAAAGAGGAAGCCCAGACTGCATTCTCCCCTCTGGCTTTATCGTCAGTGAAGTATATTGTATTTTAATTCTTAACCAGGTTATGAACTCATTCATAATTCAGGAAATAATTGTGTGTGTGTGTGTGGGGGGTGGTATTTAAAACTCTCAACAGTATGTGTTGATACCTGGTACAGAGAGTGTCTGTTGTTCTTTTCTTCTGTACTTGTTTCTCAAAATTTCTTGGATCTTCTTGAAAATTTCCTCTTTTAGATAAACTTTCAAATCAACTTTTCAGAACTGATAAAAACTCCCCTGGGTCTTTGATTGGGATTATATTAAATTTATAGAATAACTTTAGAAGATCTGGTCTCCTGAAAAAGAGCTTTCCTATTTAGGAGCTTGGCATATTTTTCTGTTTACTCAGGGATTCTATGTACTTCACGAATGCTTAATAGTTTTCTTCAGTAAATTTCATGTTTATTTGTATAGCTGTTCCTAGGTATTTTATGATATTGATTACTATGGTGAAAAAAATTTAAGATCTTTTTTCCAATTGTTTAGTAGGGATATGTAGGAAAACCATTTATGTTTGCTTATTGATTTCTATTCTGGTCAACTTGATTAAATCTTTATTAGTTATAATAATTAGTTAGCTGTTTATCTTTGATTTCCACACAGAAAATAATATTATCTTAAATAATAAAAGTTCTCCTCTCATCTGTTACACTCTTTGGATTAATTGCATTTACTAGATTTATAGCCTTGAATAGCTCAGATTGTAGGTATCCATATGTTATTCCTAATTTTTATTTTTTGTTTTTTAATTAAAGTTTATTGGGGTGACAACTGTTAGTAAAGTTACATAGATTTCAGGTTCACAATTCTGTATTACATCATCTATAAATCACATTGTGTGTTCACCACCCAGAGTCAGTTCTCTTTCCATCACCATATATTTGATCCCCTTTACCCTCATCTCCCACCTCCCTCACCCCTTACCCTCTGGTAACCACTAAACTATTGTGTGTGTCTATGAGTTTTTGTTTCTCATTTGTTTGTCTTGTTCTTTTGTTGGTTTTAGTTCATATACCACATATCAGTGAAATCATATGGTTCTCTGCTTTTTCTGTCTGACTTATTTCGCTTAGCATTATAATCTCAAGATCCATCCATGTTGTCACAAATGGTCCTATTTCATCTTTTCTTACCACTGAATAGTATTCCATTGTCTATATATACCACAACTTCTTTATCCATTCATCCATTGAAGGATATTTTGGTTGTTTCCATGTCTTGGCCACCGTAAATAAAGCTGTAATGAACATTGGTGCACATGTGTCTTTATGTATAAATGTTTTCAGATTTTTTTGGATAGATACTCAGGAGAGGGATTGCTGGCTCATATGGTAATTCTATTTGTAATTTTTTGTATTGATATGCAGATAAAGTTTTATCATTGATTATGATACTTGCAGTAACAAGTTAGATAAACTTTTCTCTAGTCTTGTTTGCTATTTCTTTGAAAGTCAGCAGTAGTTTTTATATTTTACTTTTTTTTCAGCACCCAATCATACATTTTTTTCTTCATTTGTTGACATAGAGAATAACATTAATGGATATTCGAAATCAAACTACCTTTACATGGTTAATATAAACTGCGCTTTATCAGCATGTTTAATTATTTACATGCATTGCTATATTTAAATTACTAAAAGTTTCTTTAGAAGTTTTATCCATATTTACAAGTGTGATTGGACTACGTTTTTCCTTTGGCCTGTGTCTTCTCTCATCTAGTTTGGTATCAGAGTGTTGCTAGCCTTTTCTAATCAGTCAAGATAATTCCAGTGTTTTTCTATTATCTGGACATGGTTTTATAATATAAATAATTTATAATATAAAACTATCTATTATTTATATTATATAATTATAATATTATAATTACATAAACATATACTATATTATCAATATTATACTAATAATTAATAAGAAATAATTAATGTATTCTTTTTATAATATAAAAATTATCTATTTCTTTAGTTTAGTAGGAATAACTAAGTTTTTTGAATCTCATGCCTATTTTAGAGATAGATTTTTGACTACTTTAATTTCTTCTATATTATTGTTGTCTTGAAATTTTGTATTCCTTTAGCCAATTTTGATAACATATACATTTTAGAAAATTGGTAATTTTATCTAAATTTTCAAATGTGTACAAAGTAATCTCTTATACTTTCTTGAACTTCCCCCTCTTTTTGTAGTTATATCTCTGTTCTCATTTCTAACATCATTTATTTTTTGGGTTTCCCTTTTTCCCCTTGATCCAAGGGAAGGATTTGTTAATTTTACTATTCACTTCAAGAAACCAGGCTTAAAACAACTTCCGGAAAAATGGCGGAGTGAGGTGAGCCTCTGTAAAGCTCCCCTGGAATTAACAAAGAATCGAACAACAAAAACTCCACAAAGGACTCCCTGCACAGCAGACAGGCAAGACGAAGAGGCCCACTACCGACTGAGATCACCTACAGGTGGGAGATTCGCGCGAGTGGAGGGAGGAGGAAAGGGATAAGTGCGTGGAGACGGAGCAGCGCGGGCGCAGGACGCAGACCTCGCTCAGTGCGCCGAGCTCGCTGCTTCCCGAAACTACCGCAGCTGCGAGTGAGGGAAGAACTCGGACTGCTAGGGCTCCGCCAGGGCTCCACAGGGCTGGGGGACAGCATATAACACGGCTGAACCCAACGCTCACGGCAGAGACCTCGGAGTAAAGACTGAGGGAAAAAGGCTGAAAACGGTGGTTTAAGCCCAAACTGCCGAGCAGAGAACGGAGCCTTAGGCACTGAGACTAGCCGCCCCCTCCCTCCCCTCCCAGAGCTCGCCCCGCCCCCACCTGCCCGGTGCTAGAAGCGAAACAGTAGCAGTGTGAGATCAAAACAACAGAAAATTTGCTTTTTTGAGAACTGTGGACTGCTGACACAAATTCACAGCCCAACTAGCTCCGGCAAAGGGGAGAGAGCTGTGGAAGCAGGACCGGCTGTGGTGGTGGTCGCCGCCATTGCTCTGGGCCACCACTCACAACTCACCCCGCCCCTGACCCCACCTATCTGGGCGGATCCCTGCAGGAGTAAACAGAACTGCTGAAACATATGGGCTCTGAATCAGGAGCTGGAAGAGCTTTGGAACATCGAAAGCTCTCCGCATACCCACCGGGACACTGCGCCCTGTGACCTAGAAGAATTCTTAACAGAGGAGAAGTCCGTCTCCCAGGGAATCCCCCCATTGTGTGAGAAGCTGGAATAGTGCAGAGAAAACATAGCACTACCGTGTGGGAGAAGAAAAATAAGTTGCAGTTGGAGAAATAATAAAACATTCTACCAACAAGTACTGACAAACAAAAGAAAGACCTCTTTCTATCAACCTGTTGCAGAAGTCACTCCTGTAGATGTCTAGGAAGAGAAATAGTAAGCCAGTAATCGCCATGAATAACCAAGGCAACAAGATAGCTCAGAAAGAAAGTGAAAAATCTCCAGAGAAGGCACTTAAAGATACAGAAATATGTGACTTAAGTGACAGAGAATTCAAGATTGCAGTTCTGAAAAAACTCAACGAGATACAAGAAAACACAGATAGGCAGTTAAATGAACTCAGAAACTCAATCAAAGAACAGCATGAGCATTTTACGAAAGAGATTGAAATTTTAAAAAGAAAGCAAATAGAATTTCTGGAGATTAAGAACTCAATAGAAGAAATTAAGAATGAAATAACCAGCTTAGGTAGTAGAGTTGACCAGATGGAGGAAAGAATCAGTGACATCGAAGATAGAAACCTGGAAATGACACAGATAGAAGAAGAAAGAGACTTGAGACTTAAAAGAAATGAAAGAACTCTACAAGAACTTTCTGACTCCATCAGAAAGAGCAATATAAGAATAATGGGCATACCAGAAGGAGAAGAAAGAGAGAAGGAACAGAGAATATATTCAAACAAATTGTCGATGAGAACTTCCCAAATTTGTGGACAGAACTGGACCCTCGAATCCAAGAAGCAAATAGAACACCTAGTTACCTCAATCCCAACAGGCCTTCTCCAAGGCACATTGTATTGAAGCTGTCTAAAATCAACGACAAAGAAAGAATCCTCAAGGCAGCCAGGGAAAAGAAGGCGGTAACTTACAAAGGAAAGCCCATTAGATTATCATCAGATTTTTCAGCAGAAACTCTACAAGCCAGGAGGGAGTGGAACCAAATATTCAAACTATTGAAAGAGAGAAATCATGAGCCAAGAATAATATATCCAGCAAAGATATCCTTTAGATATGAAGGAGGAATAAAGACCTTTCCAGACATACAGAAGCTGAGGAATTTTCTAATACACGACCTGCACTACAAGAAATACTAAAGGAGGCTATTCGACCACCATCAACAGGGACAATTTGTGGCAACCAAAACTCAAAAAGGGGGTGAGTAAAGGCCTGAACCGGAATATGGGAATGGAGAAAGTAAGCGTGCTGAAGAAAATGGAATACTCTAAATATCAAACTTTCTTTTACATAAACTTAAGGGTAACCACTCAAAATAAATCCAGAATTGAAATATATACTGAAATAAAAGAAGAAACAGAGGCAATCATCATAGAATACCACCACACAGAAATAATAGACAACAACATAAAGGCAAAGAAACAATGGAGACACAGCCTTACCAGAAAACTAAAGATAGAATGACAGGAAATCCTCACATATCAATAATCACCCTAAATGTAAATGGACTGAACTCACCAATAAAAAGGCACAGAGTAGCAGATTGGATCAAAAAACTAAACCCAACCATATGCTGTCTCCAAGAGACACATCTCAGCTACAAGGACAAGCATAGACTCAAAGTGAAAGGGTGGAAATTGACACTCCAAGCAAATGGTACCCAGAGAAAATCAGGTGTAGCCATAATGATATCAGATGAAACAGACTTCAAGGTGAAAAAGATAACAAGAGACAAAGATGGACATTTCATAATGGTGAAGGGACTGTACAACAAGAAGACATAACAGTCATCAATATTTATGCCCCCAATCAGGGAGCACCGAAATACACCAAGCAACTACTAACAGAACTAAAGGGAGAAATTGACCAAAACACAATTATACTAGGGGACTTAAATACATCATTGACAGCTATGGATAGATCATCCAAACAGAAAATAAATAACGAAATAGTAGCCCTAAATGACACATTAGATGAAATGGACATAATTGACATTTATAGAGCACTTCATCCTAAAACATCAGACTATACATTCTTTTCTAGTGTACATGGAACATTCTCAAGGATAGACCATATATTGGGACATAAAATCAGTCTCAACAAATTTAAGAAGATTGAAATCATACCATGCATATTCTCTGATCACAAGGCTTTGAAATTGGATATCAACTGTAAAAAGAAAGCGGGAAAGAACACAAATACATGGAGATTAAACAACATACTTTTAAAGAAGGACTGGGTCAAAGAAGAAATTAGAGGAGAGATCAAAAGATACATAGAAACAAATGACAATGAAAATACATCCTACCAAAATTTTTGGGATGCAGCGAAAGCAGTTTTAAGAGGGAAATTTATCTCATTACAGGCCTATCTCAAGAAACAAGAAAACTCCCAAATAAATAACCTCATGTTACACCTTAAAGAACTAGAAAAAGAAGAACAAGTAAAACCCAAGGTCAGCAGAAGAAAGGAAATAACAAAAATTAGAGCAGAACTAAATGAAATAGAGAACAAAAAGACAATAGAAAAAATTAATGTGACAAAGAGCTGGTTCTTTGAAAAGATTAACAAAATTGACAAACCCTTGGCTAGACTTACTAAGATAAAAGAGAAGACACTGATTAACAAAATCAGAAACGTAAAAGGGGAAGTTATCACGGACACCACAGAAATACAAAGGATCATCCAAGAATACTATGAAGGACTATATGCCACCAAATTCAACAACCTAGAAGAAATGGACAAGTTCTTAGAAACATATAGCCTTCCAAGGCTGAACCATGAAGAACTGGAAAATCTAAACAGACTGATCACCAGTAACGAAATTGAATCAGTCATCCAAAACCTTCCCAAAAGCAAAAGTCCGGGACCAGATGGCTTCACTAGTGAATTCTACCAAACCTTCAAAGAGGATCTAATACCAATTCTGCACAAACTCTTACAAAAAATTGAAGAAGAGACAGTACTCCCTAACTCATTTTATGAGGCCAACATTACCCTGATACCAAAACCTGGTAAGGACAGCACAAAAAAAGAACTCTACAGACCAATATCTCTGATGAATACCGATGCAAAAATCCTAAATAAAATTCTAGCAAATCGAATACAACAATGCATTACAAAGATTATTCATCACGACCAAGTGGGGTTCATCCCGGGGCACAAGGATGGTTCAACATACAAATCCATCAATGTGATACATCACATAAACAAAATAAAGGACAAAAATCATATGATTATATCAATTGATGCAGAAAAAGCATTTGACAAGATACAACATCCATTTATGATTAAAACACTTAATAAAATGGGTATAGAAGGAAAATACCTTAACATAATAAAGGCCATATATGACAAGCCCTCTGCTAATCTCATAATTAATGGAGAAAAACTGAAGCCCTTTGCTCTACGTTCAGGAACACGACAGGGATGTCCCCTATCACCTCTGCTTTTCAACATAGTGTTGGAAGTCCTTGCCAGAGCAATCAGGCAAGAGAAAGAAATAAAAGGCATCAAATTGGGAATGAAGAAGTTAAATTATCACTCTTTGCAGATGACATGATGCTATATATAGAAAACCCTAAAGACTCCACCAAAAAGCTATTAGAAACAATCAACGAATACAGTAAAGTTGCGGCTACAAAATCAACGCACAAAAGTCCATTGCCTTCCTATATACTAACAATGAAATCTCAGAAAAAGAAATACAAAAACAATTCCTTTTGCAATTGCAGCAAAAAGAATAAAATACCTAGGAATAAACTTAACCAAGGATGTGAAAGACCTATATGCTGAAAACTATAAGACATTTTTGAAAGAAATTGAAGAAGACACAAAGAAATGGAAAGACATTCCGTGCTCATGGATTGGAAGAATCAACATAGTTAAAATGGCCATATTACCCAAAGCAATATACAGATTCAATGCAATCCCCATCAAAATCCCAATGGCATATTTTAAAGAAATAGAACAAAAATCATCAGATTTGTTTGGAACCACAAAAGACCCCGAATAGCCAAAGCAATCTTAAGAAAAAGAACAATAATGGAGGTATCACACTTCCTGACTTTGGCTTGTACTACAGGGCTACAATAATCAAAACAGCATGGTATTGGCAGAAAAACAGACACATAGACCAATGGAATAGAATTGAGAACCCAGAAATAAAACCACATAAATATGGACAGATAATTTTGACAAAGAAGCTAAAAACATACAATGGAGCAAAGACAGCCTCTTCAATAAATGGTGCTGGGAGAATTGGATAGCCACGTGCAAAAGAATGAAACTGGACTGCTATTTGTCACCATGTACCAAAGTTAATTCAAAATGGATCAAAGACTTAAGCATAAGACCTGACACAATAAACTGCATAGAAGAAAACATAGGTACTAAACTTATGGACCTTGGGTTCAAAGAGCATTTTATGAACTTGACTCCAAAGGCAATGGAAGTAAAAGCTAAAATAAACGAATGGGACTATATGAAACTTAAAAGCTTCTGCACAGCAAAAGAAACCATTGACAAAATAAAGAGGCCACCAACTGAATGGGAGAAGATTTTTGCAAACAGTGCCTCCGATAAGGGGCTAGTATCCAGAATATACAAGGAACTCATGCAACTCAACAACAAAAAACAAACAACCCAATTGAAAAATGGGCAGAGGACTTGAAGAGACATTTCTCCAAAGAGGACATACAAATGGCAAATAGACATATGAAAAAATGCTCAACATCACTAATCATCAGAGAAATGCAAATCAAAACCACAATGAGATATCACCTCACCCCAGTCAGAATGGCTATCATCAACAAGACAAATAGTAACAAATGTTGGAGAGGCTGTGGAGAAAAAGGAACCCTCATACACTGTTGGTGGGAATGCAGACTGGTGCAGCCGTTATGGAAGGCAGTGTGGAGGTTCCTCAAAGAATTACGAATAGAAAATAGAATTGCCATATGACCCAGCAATCCCCTCCTGGGTATCTACCCAAAAAATCTGAAAACATTTAGAGATAAAGACACGTGTGCTCCAATGTTCATTGCAGCTTTGTTTACGGTGGCCAAGACATGGAAACAACCAAAATGTCCTTCGATAGATGAATGGATAAAGAAATTGTGGCATATATACACAATGGAATACTATTCGGCAGTAAGAAAAGATGATATAGGAACATTTGTGACAACATGGATGGATCTTGAGAGAGTAATGCTGAGCGAAACAAGTCAGACAGAAAAAGCAGAGAACCATGTGATTTCACTGATATGTGGTATATAAACCAAAAACAACAAAAGAACAAGACAAACAAATGAGAAACAGAAACTCATAGACACAGACAATAGTTTAGTGGTTGCCAGAGGGTAACGGGGGCGGGAGGTGGGGGGTGGGAGATGAGGGTAAGGGGGATCGAATATATGGTGATGGAAGGAGAACTGACTCTGGGTGATGAACACACAATGGGATTTATAGATGATGTAATACAGAATTCTGCACCTGAAATCTATGTAATTTTACTAACAATTGTCACCCCAATAAATTTAATTTAAAAAAAGAAAAAAAAAAAAGAAACCAGGCTTGTTTCTTTGTTCCAATTCTAGTGTTGTTTGTTTTTCTGTGTTGATAATTGCTGTCTCATATATTTTTCATTATTTAAAAATCTTCAAATATACTGATTTTCTGATCACATTCTTTTTTTGATACATTCTGTTTTTAGATTGCAGATTAGGTATGTTACACATATCTTCTCTCTCTCTCTCTGTTATTTCAGAACATATGCTAGAAAATAAGAATACAATAAGAGGTTGGTCTTGGTGACTCAACCACTGTATTTCCCTTCTCTACTTCAAATATAATAACATAAGGTGCAAGTCTTTCTAGCTGTTACAATTATCTACAACTGCTCTACTTCTATTAGTTTGTCTGATCTTCTTCCCTGCCACTGTATTAACTCCTAACAAAAAGAAATAAAACAGACTATCAAAATGTGTTGCACTTGGACTACGTTTACTTATTCAGTGAATTAAGTGATTGAAACAAACACACACAACACACACAAACACACCCTGAGGGCCATGCCCTGTGATGGGTGCAAGAGACCCAGAAGAGAGTAAAACATTGACCCTGCATAAAAGGAGTCTCCAGTGGTGTGGGGAGAAGGACACACATGGGGTGTAATCCTCTGAGTGTTCTAAAAGCAAGACAAGCTGTCTGGAGGTGAATGCTCAGGAAAGATGGATACTTAACTCCGAGTTACTGAAGGGTATATGAAGCAAAGAACAGGCACAGAAAATGGCAGTCAGGCACATGACCTTGGTCCATAACCATGTTTAGTGTGTCTCTCCTCAATCTTTGACATGACACAGTAAGGGAGACAGGGTAAACGGTAAACTCTGTAAGTTCGTGGCAAAGTCCCCAGTGTCACATATACTTATGAATTTTAGATACCATTTATTGGGGGAAAGGAGAACCAATAATACTCAAGAATATACAATATGAAATAAAAGTCTATGATTTCAGGGGCAGAAGACATTTTAAATTAAACTGCAAATTAAGTCTCAAGTTTTAAATTACTTCCAATACTTTAGCCATATTACTCAAAGGCGTATTATACTCATTCATCATTGAGTTTGTGAATGAAATGTATTTAATTCAACTTAGCAATTTTGATTTAGCTTTGAAATTTTGGGTTAACCCAAAGAAACATGTAGATGACAAAAATGCATTGTTACTGAAGATAATTTAAGAACAATCTATTTCTAAGAATGTTCATTGCCTCTTTAACCCCAATCCATATATCAAGGGTAAGGAGGATTTAAAAGCAGTAATTAAAAAAATGAAACTGCTAAACTTAAAAGAAAAAAAAAGCAACCTTAAATGATTTTTTTTTTTTTTTTTTTTTAAGAAGCAGCAGTTGCTTACTATTTCTAGTTTAGAGAGAATACATGGCAGGTAGAAGAGACAGATTCTTTATCTCAACTCAGCGAGCAGCATTTTCAGTGCCACGATACCTACAATACTGTAAAATAACGGACATAACTATAGGTCATGCAGAATCCTGGATTCTTCTTGAGAACTCCACACCCACAAAACATCCTTCTCTGAATCCACTTCTTTTTACAGCCATTACATGAAGATTTCATTGTCTGAAACAAGGCTGTCCTATCAGCTATCATGTCCCCAAACCCTGCGTATATCACCTTTCTACATTCTGAATGTGTAGGAAAAGAGTCCTTCCTGTGGGTAGGAGAAAGTTCATTTGTGTTTGGGAATTGTAATATTAACATTGTATTTCCTTTAGCTCTTTTAATCACAAAGACCAGAAAATATGCTCCCACACTTGCAAATAAACCCATGAAGTGCCAGTAGTACTTCTCTTTAGCCAGTAGAGGGAACAGAGGAACAGAAGTTTGTAGACATAGTAATGTATTGTTTATCTTCACAGACCAAAAAGAAAACAAACAAACAAACCCAAAACTATGTTTTCCTTAGAAAAACAGTGCATTGAAAACCAGCATTTTTAAAGAAGGATACTTACAAGGGCTTTTAATATCATACCAATATATATCTAATTCAGTACTTGATGTTTTTGATTTAAAGACTTCCAAATACACCAAAACATGGTTCAAGATGAGGTGGAACAAAACAGTATTAATAGCTGGTGCCAGCTATTATTCAAATTTTAGTCAAGTTTTAAGTTAATTCAGAGCTTGTAACTCTCAGAAAGGAAAAGATTCATGAATTTTGTACAGCTGTTCTCTTTTAATGAACATTCTATTCACATTCTGATAATTAAAAAAAACAAACAAACGTTTTCACTAGATTTTCTTTAACACTCTGGTCCCTGAAACTTAAAGAAAATGAAAGAAAATCGCATAGGCCTTATTAAAAGCAACCCAATGCAAGTATTTGTTTTTAAATTGCCTAGCTAAAACACAGCACCACTTGATTACAATTGCTTCTTTGCTGAAGCAAAACACACACTGTGCTTAGATTCTCCTTCAGCCTGAACCACTTTTGAAAGGAAAGGGAGAACCCAGTGGTAAGGAATGTACTTCACAATTTAGCCTTTTTATAAGCCCTGACACTCCCATTAGGTTTGAATGGAATCACACAGTGAATTTTCTGTAAGCTAAATTTACTAGGGAAAACTGATTTGAAGATATTTACCTTCTAGTAGAAGCATACGAGTACAATGTGATCTACAGAGAATACAGACATTCCTTTATCCATCTCTTGCTCCTTTTTTTCCCTCTCCTTTCCCAATTTACTTGTTCCCCATGATCCAAATGGATGACACTGCCTTCTATGTCACCGTTACGAATAAGAGGACTTGGAGCTTTCTTTACAGAGGAATGAAATGTTTTTGCATTAGATTATGATGATGGTTGCACAACACTGTGAATGAATATACTAAAAACTATCAAATTGTACATTTTAATGGCTGAACTGTATGGTATGTAAATTAATTCTCAGTAACGCTGTTAAAAAAGGGGGATTTCTCTCTTCAGTTAAGGTAGTAATGAACTTAGAAAGCAATGTTAAACTCTCTTTTCAACTAAATGAGTCAAAGTAGCATCATTTGGCTGTTGGACTCCATTTGCTTTTCATTTTGTTATGCTTCTATGTGGGGGGTGTGTGTGTGTGTGTGTGTGTGTGTGTGTGTGTGATATTCTTTCTACATTTTTATTTTAGTGCTCTGGTCTGATTAAAAGTTAGTCTTGTTTTTTGTTTCTTTATTTGCAAAGAATTCAAAACATACATTACAGGATCAAAAAATCAAAAAAAAGAATCCACCATCTTGTATTTGTCTTATTTTAAAACTTTATTTATTAACTAATGCCATTTATTATGTGTCTATATGACAAACGAGTTTGGGGTTCATCTTTTATCACATGAAAATGAGCTCATCATGTGATAGAGCATCAAAATATTTTAAAGCAATTTTAGGTTGCATGTATTAAATAAAAGTATTAAGACTGAGGAAAGAAATGGTCTTCTACTTGGTACTGGTTAGATACATCTGGGACTTATGTTTTGCTTTACGCAATACTGTGGCCTGGAACACCTCCAGAGGAAAGATAAAGAGCCCAGGGAAAACAGAAGAAACCTATACCTACATTTATTTATTTATTTACTTATTTATTATTATTATTATTTTTTAATTTATTGGGGTGACAATTGTTAGTAAAATTACATAGATTTCAGGTGTACTATTCTGTATTACGTTATCTATAAACCCCATTGTGTGTTCACCACCCAGAGTCAGTTCTCCTTCCATCACCATATATTTGATCCCCCTTACCCTCATCTCCCACCTCCCACCCCCCTTACCCTCTAGTAACCACTAAACTATTGTCTGTGTCTATGAGTTTTTGTCTCTCATTTGTTTGTCTTGTTTTTTGTTGTTTTTGGTTTATATACCACATATACCTACCTTTAAATAACCGAAGGACTGTCAAGTAGAAGATCAACTAGACCTTTGACATGGCTCTTACAGTACAAAATTATACTTGTTGTACCAATAGTACAACAGGTATAAGTTATACGGAGACTATGTAACAGCTCCGCAATGTTTGGAGCTATACAAAGCGGAATGAGCACTGCAGTAAACAGTGAACTCCTATCAAGGAGTCTGGTTTCATGACCTAGACTCAGTATCATGGATTATGCTGTGGAATGAATTGTGCTCCTCATCATCACAGATTCTACCATCACTCAAAGGAGACAAAATTATAAAAGGCAGAGATTCACTGGGGTCATTCTCAGAATTCTGCCTATCATAGGTGAGTGGAGTTAAAACATTTCATGGTTGTCTTAATGTTCAGAGGAGGCTAAAAATGCTAACTGACTTTAGAACCCCTACTTCACTGCTTGGAAACTACATTGTTTTTCCATCTTCTGACCGCGGAGGAAGGCCCTTTCCAACTTAATGAAACAATCACCAGGTACAAGCCAGTAGAGAATCTCCAGAGCCACTACTCCTGAAACCATTTCTCTCCTTACTAGATTCACTCCTGAAATCTTTTGCTTTACAACCTCAGCCTATATCAAGTTCAGAACTGATCCAAGTCTAACTAATGAATCTAATTATCATTAATCCTAACTCAGACCATTCCAAAAATTAAATCCTTACCTTTTAATTATTTTTTCCATTCCTAGCTTGTTTTTTACATATATGACTATGGTGGTTACTCTCAAACTATTTAATTCCCCCAGTGTGTATTCAGGGAACGGAAACTGACTGTAAAATTAAGTTTAAAAAACCATAATTAGGAAAACAAATCATCTGTAACAAATAATGTGCACAGATATTCTCCAAATTATCTCACTTCCCCAAAGTTTACTTTTAAGTTAGTTGTTTAGAGCCCCGTCCCAGAGATACTATATTTTGGGGGAAATACTGGTTAGATTTCCTATAGGATTATAGACCACAACAAAATTGAGTTATAGTAGCAACAGTACTAGAGATTAGGATCCTGGGAATGTGAGGAAAGAGAGAAGGAAAAGAATATTGTCTCCTCTTTTCCTTTGAGTTGAATCATTTGAGGGAATATTTTGAAATAAAGTTTGTTTTTGATATCCTTCAAACACTTGTGCATTTCTTTAATTTACTTTTATCTCTTTACTATTCTTTAGGAAGTCTCTCTCCCTAGGGTCCCAGGATCCTTCTGCTGCTTTCTCCAAAAATATTCTGGCGCTTTCTCCAAAAATGTTCTCTGCCTATAAATCATTTATCTTTCAGAATGCAGACAAAGCTCAGTTCACTTCATGAAATTTATTTCATCCAAAGGTTATGATGTTAGCTGTGGGTTTTTCATAGATACTCTTTATTAGGTTGAGGAAGTTTCTTTCTTTATATTGATAATTTTTTAGTGTTTTATCATAAAAAGCTGTTGGGTTTTGTCATTTTTCTTTGTCTATTGAAATTATCTTGTGATTTTTGTTTTTAAGTCTATTACATAACATATTATATTAGTTAATTTTTGGATATTCAACCAACTTTGCATTCCTAGAAGAAATCCTACTAGGTCAAGGTGTATCATCCTTTTTGTTTGTTGCTGGATTTGGTTTGCTAGTGATTTGCTGAGGATTTTTGCATCTATATTCATAAAGGATATTGGACCATAGTTTTCTTTCCTTGTGATAGCTTTGCCTGATTTGGTATCAACCTAATGCTAGCCTCATGGATGAGTTAAAAAGTGGTCCCTCCTCTTTTATCAGAGGAGTTAATAACTGACTGGTATTAATTCTTCATAACGTTTAACTATTACATTGTTTTATACTCCTGAAACTAATAAAAAAAATGTTAAAAAAAAAAAAAAAGAATTCACCAGTGAAACCATCTGGGCCTGGGATTTTCTTTAAGGGAAAATTTAAAATTGTTAATTCAAACTATTATAGCTTTATTTAGATTTTCTATATTTTCTTTAGTAGGTTTGGTAATTTGTATTTTTCTGGGTATTTTCCCATTTTATCTAAATTATCTAATTTTTTAGGCTAGATTATTTATAATATTCCCTTATAATCCTTTTTATTTCTGTAAAACCGGTAGTGATGTTCAGTGTTTCAGTCTTGATTTGGCAATTTGAGTTTTTTTTCCTTGGTCAGCTTAGTTGAGAATTTTTATTTATTTCCTATTTGTTTTGGGTTTAGTTTGCTCTTCCTTTTTCAGTGTTTTAAGGGGGAATGTAGGTTTGTGAGATCTTCTTTTTTTAACATAGGCATTTACAGTTATAAATTTCCCTTTGAGCACTTCTTTAGCTGTATCCTGTAAGCTTTGGTATATTTTAATTTTCATTCCTTTCTAGTTTACATAGTTTTTATTCTTTGATCTATTAATTATTTAGGATGTGTTGTTCAATTTCCACATATTTGTGAATTCCCCAAATTTCCTTCTGTTGTTTTTTTCTTGTTTATCTGCTGTTTATTCTATCCATTATTGAAAGTAGAGTACTAAAGTTTTCACCTATTATTGTTGAATTGTCCATTTCTCCTTTCAATTCTGTCAGTTTTGTTTTGTCATTTTTGTTAGAATTTTGGGACTCTGTTGTTAGGTGCATATGTGTTTACAATTGTTATATCTTCCTTGTGGACTGACCCTTTTATCATAATAAACTATCTATAAGTATCTCGAGCAACATTTTCTTTTTGAAAGTCTATTTATTTTTGTGTTATATAAATATAGCCTTTCTAGCTCTCTTAAGGTTGTTGTTTACACATATCTTTTTCCATCATTTGTCTTCAACCTGTTTGTATCTTTGAACCTAAAGTGTATCTCTTGTACACAGCATATAGTTGGTCTCTTCTTTTATTCAATCTGATAATTTCTGCTTTTGACTATATTGTTTATATTTAATATTTTTATTGCAACATTTGGATTTTTATCTGCCATTTCTTTTCATTTTCTGTCTCATATCTCCTTTGTGCCTGTTCTCCTTTATAGTTTTGTTTGTATTAAGTGGATATTTTCAAGTATAATATTTTATTTATTTTAATAATTTTTATTTCTATACATATTTCCATAGCTTCTCATTGATTAGTGCTTACAATGTACACTTTAACTTATCAACATCTACTTCAGAGTTATACAATGCAATGAAATAAAGAAATTTCAATGAAATAAAAAAATTAAATGCAATGAAATAAAGAAATTTCACTATATATAGTTCTGTGCCCTTCCTCTGTCTTTGGTGCTATTATTTTATACATTTTGGGTTAGTTTGTGTTACAAACCAAACAATATATCACAATAATTATTATTTTATATAGTCTTCTGCCTTTTATAGAAACTGAGAGGAAAGAACAAGTACATATTTATATAGTTTATTATATTAACCTTTTTTTATACCATTTCTTATTCACTTCATTATTTTTCTTGTGGATTTGAGCTATCACTGGTGTCATTTCATTTCTCCACTGCAGCTTTGCTCCTATCTACCTTTGTGCTGTTATTGTCAAATGCATTAAAAATGTCTACATGTTATTAGGTTGGTGCAAAAGTAATTGCAGTTTAAAAGGTTATAAATTATTGCAAAAACCGCAATTACTTTTGTACCAACCTAACATAAATCCAACAATACCATGATATGCATATTGTTTTATTCAATTGCTCTTAAATCAGTTTAGAGAAGAAAGGGGAATATTCAATTATACTGTCTTTTATATTTACCTACCTAATTACCTTTATTAGCACTCTTTCTTTTTTCATGTGCATTCAGATTGTTCTCTGGTGTGATCTGCTTTAAGCCTGAAGAACTACCTTTAGTAACTCCTGTAAATCAGGTCAACAAAAAGCTTTTGTTTATCTGGAAATGTCTTTATTTTGACTTCATTTCTGTTTTTCAGATAATTTTGCTAGATAAAGATTCTTTGTTGACTTTTTTTTTTTTTTTACTTTTAGCACCTTGAATATGTCATCCCACTGCCTAATGGCCTCCATTATTTCTGATAAGAGGTCAACTGTCAATCTTACTCAGGTTCCCTTGCATGTGATGCATTATTTTTTTTCTTGTTGTCAAGATTTTCTTGTTTCTTTCTACATTTTGACTATTATGTGTCTAGTTTCTCTGTGTTTCTCTTACTTGGGAGTTTACTAATCTCCTTGGATATATAAATTAATGCTTTTCCTCAAAATCAGAAAGTTTTCAGATATTATTACCTTGAATATTTTTTTCTGCCTTTCTCTTTTACCTTTCCTTCTGGCATTCCCATTATACATAAATCGATGCGCTGAATGGTGTCCGCATTTCTCCAAGGTACTGTTCATTTTGCCTCATTCTCCTCTCCCTCTCCCTCTCCCTCTCCCTCTCCCTCTCCCTCTCCCTCTCCCTCTCCCTCTCCCTCTCCCTCTCCCTCTCCCTCTCCCTCTCCCTCTCCCTCTCCCTCTCCCTCTCCCTCTCCCTCTCCCTCTCCTCTCTCCTCCCCCTCCCTCTCCCTCTCCCTCTCCCTCTCCCTCTCCCTCTCCCTCTCCCTCTCCCTCTCCTCTCCTTTCCCTTTATTTTCCTTTCCCTTTTTCCTCCTTTTCTCTCCTCTTATCTCCTCTCCTACCCCTTCTCTCTTGGATGACATAATTTCTATTGATCTATCTTCAATTTCAGTGATTCTTTTTGTGCTAGCTCAAATATACCACTGAGCTTCTTCAGTCATTTTTTCATTTATGTTATTGTGCTTTTCAAGTACAGAATTTCAATTTGAATTTATTTATAATTTCTTTTTTTATTGACATTTTTGAGACATTGTCATCATACCTTTTCTTTCATTCTTTAGATATGATCTCCTTTAGTTCATTAAACATATTTATAATGACTGCTTTGTAGTAATTGTCTGCTAAGTCAGTTTTCTGGGAACCTTCAAAAGCAGTTTCTATTTCCTGCCTTTTTTTTTTTTCCTGTCTGTGGGTCTGTTATGAGCTGAATTGTTTCCCTCTGAAAATTTATGTGTTGAATTCTTAACCCCCAGTACCTCAGAATGTAACTGTATTTGGAGAGAGGGCCCTTAAAGAGGTAATTAAGGTAAAATGAGGTCATATGGGCGGGCCCTAGGCCATATGACTGGTATCCTTATAAGAAGAGATAAGAACAGATGCACACATATAGAGGGAAGACTACATGAAGACAGTGGAAGGGAGATGGCCATGTACAGTTTAAGGGGAGAGGTTTTATATGAAACTAACTCTGCTGACACCTTGATATTGGACTTCTAACCTCCAGAATTTTGAGAAAAATAAATTGCTGTTGTTTAACCCACCCAGTCTGTGATGCTTTGTTAAGGTAGCCCTAGCAAACTAATACAGAGTCACACTTTTCTGCTTCTTTACGTGACTTAATTTTTTGGTAAAAACTGGACATTTTGAATAACAGCTTGTAGCATCTCTCCTCCCCACTGTTTTTCTTGTTGTTTTCTTGGTTATTTATTTATATATTTAGTGACTTGAAATCTCTTTCCCCCACCATGCACAGTTTCTTGTTTTACATTTCGGCCTGGCTACCCAGGGATTTCTCCTAGAGCAGCATAAGCCACTTATTGGTCAAAGGTTATCCTTAAACTGTGTTAGCCAGTTATTTTTTTCACTCTTTACCATGTGATGTGTATGTAGCTTGCAGGCTGATATCACAGTTTAAGTAGTATATGTGGTTGCCTCCACATTTAATCAGGGAATACTAGATTGGAGTTCCTTTCTGCCAGCACTCCTGAAGAAATGCAGTCTTAGGCATGCACAGTCTTTCAGAATGTCAGGAACAGGTGTGATTTTGTTCTTAAGTCTTTCTTCCTGGTAGTTGCATCTGGGTCAAGGTATCTTTTGGTTCAGCAGGTGTTTGGTAAAACTCCTAGTGCCAGTGAGACTTCTGCCCTTTGTTTATTGATCTGTGTGTAGCTTAGGAGATGATTTCAAGTCTGTCTCCATACAGCTCTGATTGCTCCTGAATGAGTGCAGCCTAGAACTTGCACCTAGCTTTCCTGACTACCATGATCGCAGGAGGGTTCTTTTTGGCTCTTTCCACTGTTTTTCTCTGTTAAATTTCTGAAGGCTCTGCCATTATGCTTGTTCCTGCTTATATCATGAAGCTATGATTTCTTCCTAATTGCTCTCTACCAAGACATTCATTGCTTTTGACAATGTCATTGGGTATGGAATTCGCCATGTTCTGTTCCAAATAAAGTCAGCTCCCTTAGGCAGAGCTGTGGAGTTCATCATCCTTGAGACCTGCTTCTTCCCCTAGCAGAACCTCTGTACCATGACCGAAGAGCTGGGGCAGGAAAGAGTGACACCTGTCTCAACAGCAGATGGGGTAGCAAAGATGGCCTCCATTTTCTTGGCTTGCCTTTTATCATGTGGAACCATGGCCTTATACATGAGCTGGAGCAAGAATGATCAGGACACTGGTATTCTCAGTTTGCTGGAGTAGAGTTTCTGTCCTACAAATGGGCGTTAAGTGGAAGAAAGGAGTACTGGACCTCTTATTCATACCTGCCTGGAATTGAGCTTTTGCAAAATAAGGCTGGAAGAAATGAGAAGACTGGTAGCCTGTCCTTCCCAGGTGATACTGTTGCCCCAAACTGGGAGCTAGGGGGAAGAGGGAGACCAATTTTCTTTGTTGCACCTGCTGGATTAGAGTACCCAGAACATGCGGTCAGAGATAGGGTCATAGTTCAAATGCTGTAGACTCTTGCCTTAAAGGAGATTTAGTAGATTTTCTCATATTCTTTTCTTTTCTTTTTTTTTAAGGATTTTAATTGGGGAAGGGGAACAGGACTTTACTGGGGAAGAGTGTGTACTTCCAGAAATTTTTCCAAGTCAAGTTGTTATCCTTTCAAACTTAGTTGTGGAGGGTGCAGCTCACCTCTAGGTCCAGTTGCCGTTGTTAGTTGTAGGGGGTGCAGTCCACCATCCCTTGTGGGAGTCGAACCAGCAACCTTGTGGTTGGGAGCCCACTGGCCCATGTGGGAATCCAACCGGCAGGCTTCGGTGTTAGGAGCTCAGAGCTCCAACGGCCTGAGCCACTGGGCTGGCCCAGATTTTCTCATTTTCTTGAATAAGTATTTCTCTATTTGCTCTATGTCCTTAGGACAATTCCCTTTAAATGATTGTTTAAAGAAATAATTGTTGTATACAGTTAAGGGCTTACTTGTTGGGAAGAGAATCTATAGTGATTCTACTCCGGAAGTCACTTTCTCCTTTGCATTACAAATAATGACTCTTTCTTTTGAATAACCTTTTCTTCCTTTTTCATGACAAAGATGATAACTTCTATTACCTTCATATATATTTTTATATACAAATAACTTTATTTCAGTATTTTAAATTATCAAGCCACCAATAATTAATGCGTTGTAGGACAGAGAAAAGCTCATACACTCTCAAATTGGTTTATATCTGAACAGCATTTTATTGTTTCACAATGCTATTGAAATTATAATAGCATTTTGTACTCATTGGAAAGTGGCTTAATATTCTTATCAATAAGGACATATTGTGAGGATAATTGCTTAAGGCCGTGTAAGTGACTAGTGGCAGAACTAGACTAGAATCTAGGGTTCCCAACTTCCAACTCTCTTTTCATTAGAATAAGTATTGTTAAAAAAAATTTGTTTATTTTATGTCTGGATGAATAGCTTATCTACTCACAAAGATTTAGATCATTTTCAAACTGGAAATTTTCTCTTTCCATATTTTAATTCAGTAACAATGTGATGAAACTCATGCTTTTGATAAAATTACTTATGAAATGAGACATCATTTGGATATATAAATATTCTCGCTGGTGAATATACTTGACATATACACCTATTCTTTATTTGATACAATGACTTAATTTTAAGTTAAAAAAAGCTATCAAAAATTAAAAAAAAAATCCTTTGACAGCAGGGGGGGCTGGCTGAATTAATAAAAAGGAATGTGCTGAATTATAGTTCATATTTAATTGAAGGATTCTCTTCAATACAATCACTATCTTGAAAATGAATATTTACCTTGAATGAAAACTAATGAAGATTAACTATATGCTATTTTTAAGAGCCTTTAAAAACCATCACTTGTTTGAAAAACATCATTAAAGTTAAGCCCCTAGCTGTTCATACTGTGTTAGCCACTGTTAAAAAGAGTAGTGAACTGCTACTAAATATATCAGAGTGCCAAATTAAATTGTTACAGGTCATCAGATTGCATCACTGACTGGTAGAAAGGCTAAATTAAATCCTACATCGCAAAGGAAACAATCTAGACAATACAGGCTCTGTATGTAATCCATGTCATGACAGAAAGCCAATATGAAAGGAGAAGTTCACTTCCCTCTTCACTTTTCATAACCATTGTCCACAGCTTAATCTTGAAGTGAATCACTGTGAGATAACTGGCAATTATAAAATCTGCAGTGTCAGTTGAGCAATGATAAATAGGTAAGAATGAAATGTATGTTCAAAGTAGCTACGGAGGTCTGAAGATTTCTCCTGATAAAAGAGATAAAAAAATGGCAGAGTAATTGGCCACCATTTTCACAGGTTTCGTTTCTTCCAAATTCAAACTACTCACTCCTCATGCCTACCTTCCCTCTTTCCTTCATCTCTTTCTCTGTCTGTCTCTTTCCCTCCTTCTCTTACCTTATTCCCCCATTAGTTCTATTTCATTTATTTATGCAACAAATATATATTGAATGCGTACAATAGGCTGGGAACTTTGATAGAAACTGGGGATACAGCAGAGAACAAGATAAACATGCTCCCCATCCTCAAAACTCACATTCCACATAATGGCATTGACTGGAGAAGGTGCAAATAGACAGATAATGAGTGAAGAAACAGGAAGATTTCTGGTTATGATAAGTTTTATGAAAGAAGTAAGCAGGTTTATGTGATAGAATGTGTCTAAAGCAGGGGTGGGCTGGAGACTGGAGCACTTTAGTTAGGGCCACTAAGGAAGGCTTTCTTGAAGACAATCTGAGGCTTGAGAATGAGAAGGAATTGACTGTGAGAATATTCCAGGCAGAAGAAACATGAAGGGCAGAATCTCTGAAATGGAGGAAAGAAAAGATGGCTATATTTTATTAGAATATACTCATAATTCAGGAGAGAAAAAATGCTCTTGCAGGAACATATCAAAAATGATAATCTTAAGTACTGCTTACCTAATATCCTCAAATAATCTTAAGTGCCCAAGTGGGCAGAGCACTTAGAAATGCTGTTTCTGCTTTTTAATCTACTGTTGTACTTTTTGCACAACTTCTCACAGATGTTGGGCAAAATCCCAATAGAATGCTATATATAAGGCAGATTTCTGATGACAATGTGTGGGTTGATTTTGTTCCCCAAAAGAATATTATCAATATGTACTATTATTGGGAAAAAATGTTTGAATACTGTCTCTAAAAGCAATTATATCTCTCACCAACTATAAATAGCTTAGAATTTTGAACTTTGGTGTAGTTGAGGAAAGGAAGATCACTAGTGTTTTGGGCTCCAGATCTACAAACAATGGCAGAGCAGGGCCTCTGGCTCCCAAGGTTCAAAAGAGCTTTTGACCCTGGGCAGAGCCTGGGTCTTGGTTGACACCATTTGCTCACTTTGAAATAATGACCTTGAATTTTCAGACCTTCACCATAAAATACTTTGCTATCTGGTTAATCACCATTAAAGGAGATTCATTCAATACTTTTTATTTTCATGTTTAAGTGTTTGGCATGTTCTTTCAAGGGTACAGAGTTCATGAGAGTCACATTGTCTTGATATTGATTATTTCCCAGCCTGAGACAGAAATAGCATCTGCCCCAGGCTTTTAGCCATTGTCAACTGCAGTAAAAACTTCAGTGGACCTTGCTGGAGACCATCCACTACTGGCCAGCATTAATGGGCAAGACAAAGCACAAGGGGAACAGATCATAGGGCACCAAGCAAGTATGCAGTCCAGGTTGGTGGTCAAATGTCACAGCTTAAGTACTGATAATGGCCCGTGAAGGCTAGTAGTTGGATGAAGCTTGGAGGTCAGTATATATGTATTGGAGTGAAGCAAAGGGTCAGTTTTTATTTTATTTTTATTTTTATTTTTTTATGTACACTTAGCACATAGGAACACAAGTCTGAAGATTCATTCATTTACTCAAGGAACATTTAAAAAGCACATACTTGTACCATGCACCAGGAGACACACAGACCAGTATGTGTGTGGGAGGAGGTGACAGATATATGAATGGATAATCATAATATAAATCAACGCATATGTTTGAAATATGCACAACCCATCAGGAGAGCACAGTGAAAGAGCATTTAGCAGTGGGTGGAGGCCAGAGAAGGCTTCATGAGTTGATACATGAGCTGAATCATAACAGATGTGAGCAACTGGCCAGACCAAAGAAAGGAGCATTCCAGTCATTAGGGACAACAGGCTGGTCTAAAATTGTGTTGCAATGGATTACAGAGACCCAAACTCTATTAGCAAAAGACCCAGACACCCTATCTAGCTGTGCAGAAATAAGGCTGGAATAATGGAGATTCAAGAGGCAGATTTACATGGACGTGTGATAACCCCAGGAAAGCTGAGCTGTGGACTCAAAAAAAAAAAAAAAATTTTAAAAATGGATTGACAATTCCAAGATAATGAACTCTCTAATCACAGGGAAAACTGAGGGACACTGAAGGAATTAGGTATAAGTTGGTAAGACAGTGAGACTAGATACAGAGTAACTTGTTTCTTGGCCAGATATTTACTCCTGTTTATGACTTGGTCTGGGGCCAAGCACTTGTCCAAAAGTCAGAGCATGGAGCTGAGCCCATACATGGTTGCTACAACCTCCACAGGGCCAGAGTGACTGGAACCACAGGACCACAGAACCACAGAGACTAAGGGAGAAGGCAGCAGCCAAGAAGGAAACAAGGGCACAAGCCAGAGTGAGTAAGACTAGATGAGTGAGGCAGTTTTCTGACCTAGTTCAGACTTCTCTCAGTTTCCTGTGTGGCAGGAATCAATCCCAGCACAGCTGGGCTCAGGCTTCTAGACGGAAGCCTGCAATTAGAAGCACCTGGCCAAGATAGCGCACCGAGCAGGGACACAGCTGTAATTTTTTGAAGTGAATCCTCCTATGTGTGGGGGTGGGGAGCCATATTAAAAAATAAATAAAAGCCATTGCAAAGATAGATATCACAGATCTCTTTACCATTATTAAACACTTTGTCTCAGAGCTGACTTTGTACTGCCTTTAAATGCAGACATTGCAATAGGAATCTCAGCTGTGTACAAACTCATTTGCTCACAATTATAAAGGGACAACTTCTATGATCACATCTCTGCAAAAACAAAACTCATAAAAAAGTCAGCTCAGGGCTAACCTGTTCAAGTCTGCACAAATACATAAAGTATTTGCATAACATATTTGTAAACATCTCCATAACTATTTGTTTTGGTTATATAGTTGTTCAAATGTAATATATGTATGTGTGTGTATATATATACATATATATATATATATATATATTTATATTTATATTTATATTTATACATATATATACACATACAGTATAAATATATATTGCATATTCATATGTATCTATAGATTTTGGCGATGCATTTATAGTTCTAAAAAAACAGGTACGCCTTTCTTCTCGAAAGATACTTTTAAGGATATATAAGCTGCTTAAAACCATAAAATGGCTTCTCCCTGACCTGCCACAAGTTTGTTGTGCAACCTCACAGCAGCAACCTCATTACTCTGCCAGTGGTTGCATATGGTGCTGAAAGAGTTTTTATTTTTAAATCATAGAAACCCAGATACACAGATATCACAGAAACTTTTTAAAGGCAATCTCTCAGAAGGATAAAACCACTCACTAAAGGAGAACATGGAGGAACGAAAAAGACCAAACAGTCTCTAGGCAAGGGGACACTATAACAAGAAGTTGGCTTTTTGAAAGAAAAACTGTAAGAAAACTGTCCACCTTCTTTGGTGAGGAGGTAGCCCCTGGAGGGATCATGGGAAGGGGGTGAGATGGAAGCTGCCACATGGAGAAAGATTTATTGAAAATAATCCTTATTCCAATCTTATTTGTATCTAATGCTATTAAAAATCAGTCATAAACATATGTGATATTATGTCTTTAAATGATCATCACAGTATCCTTTGTTTTTCAGCAATATATTATGCAACTATGTCATTTGTACAGGGCAACTGCAGACATTTAGACTCTGCACAGAAGAAACAAAGACCATTATTGTGCCCAGTTTATCAGCTTCAGGAAAAATCACTTTGTGTGTGTGTGTGTGAGAGAGAGAGAGAGAGAGAGAGAGAGAGAGAGAGAGAGAGAGAGAGATTACTTACTAGCCATTATGAGAAGAAAGTCCAATTGCGTGCAGGCTCCTCATGTTTATGTTCAGTCTACCACAATCATTTTATCCCACATGATGAACGAAATAAGAAATAATGAGATTTAAAAATAAAATATATAAAGGTCTGCAATACTTTAGAGCAGAGGTTGTCAAGTGTGTTTTCAAAGGGCCAGATAGTAATATTTTAGGCTTTGTAGGCCATGCAGTTTTTGTCCCAACTACCTAGCTCTGCTTTTCTGGTACAAAAGCAGACACAGACAATACATTAAAAAACAGGTGTGGCTGTGCTCTTGTAAACTTTTATTTATACTAACAAGAGATGGGCCAGATTTGGCCAATGGGATCAAGTTTGCTGACCCTTGCTTTAGAGGACTAGGGGACAGTGTAAAATAGTATCTAAAGGAACAGCTCCTAAGTGTCAAGCAGAGTCCTAAAATGTAGACATAGGAAAGACCCTGCTGGACTGGATTGGCTAGATATTCTACTATTTTATTAGCCACAAGCACAAAGTTATGTCATAGTGTAAAAAATTCCATTAACTGTTTCTATTGTCTCTATGAAAATGTTAGAGGAATATTTGTCAAAGCTCTTATTTTTAAAATGTGTGTGAACACTGGCACTAAGTAGAAAGTTGGCACAGATGATCCTGAAGTTGTCATCCAACTCTATAATTTTATGATTCCAAAATTTAAATTATAATACAATTACTAATATCTGGCAGAATTTCACAAGCAGTTGAAATGGTGTTTTATGACTTATTTTTCCTGGCTTAACATTTTTGCAAATTGTAGAATGCTAATTCCTGAAGTTTGGCAGCTTGAACAATAATTGACTATTTCTTAATCACTTTGCTTTCTTTTAATTGAGGATGAACTGGTACAGCATGTAACATTTGAAAACTAAGAATGGATGCTTCAGACAAATCATTTTTTTTCCCACTGAAATGAGTCAATCACCACTAAATAATAATCATACTTTTTAATACATCAGTGAATACCCTTGACTAGACCTCGTATATTAATATCATTAAGTATACATTCACTGACCACCTATTAGAGCCTAAGATCATGCCTGATATATACTAGGGTATAAAATACTTATTAACTGAGTGAATGAACATAGACTCTGAGCCATGGTGCCTGGGTTCAAATTCCAGCTCTGCCACTTACTAGCTATGTGACCTTGGGAAATTACTTAACCTTCTGTTCCTTCCTTGCTCATTGGTAAAATGGGGGCAAAAATAATACCTACTCCATAGAATATTATGAGGATAAAATTATATATTATCTGCAAAGTGCATGGCATATTGCCTGTTACATAATCAAGATTCAATAAAAGTTGATAATATTATTTCCTCCTCTATTTCATTCAACCAAGTACAACAGCTATCTAGTATATAAACATCTTGTAATTCTAGGGCAGAAATAGCCTTCCAAGAGAGCTTGGTGTTATACTAATTTCTGGCAAGACAATACTCATTTAAAATTCTACTCTAAGTATCTTGCATTAAAAAAATGAAATGAGGAAAACAACATAAAATGAAGAAGTGTTAAGATAAATAAATCAAGTACTTATATTTGTAATACATGTGTAATACACTTTACTATGTATTAAGAGGGATACAAAAGCATGAAAAAGATCATTCCTGTTCTAAATCTTTTTAATAAAATAAATATATATATAAACAGATAAAGATAACTGATGTACTCATTACACATTTTTTGAGCATTTACTAGGCACCAGGCATTTGTAACACAAAGATGATCCAGATAAAATCTAGAGAGCCAAGTCACATAATTCTGAGTCACAACAAGATTTTGTGAGAATCAAATGTGAATCAATATACAATATGCAACATGACAGGTTCTCAGCACCCTAAGGGCTTTGAGTAGAAGCTGTCAGGGTATGGAGGAAAGACTCACTCCTCCAAGAAGGTGATTTCGGAAGAGTAAGTGTCTAGAAGGAGATTGGTGAGGCAGAGAAATTCAGTAAGACCATGTCATGCAGAGAGGACAGCATATGCTATAAGGCGAGGACTCATGACAGGGCTCATGAAGGGGAAGAGACACAAGACGCAAAGATCTCCCCAGATTCTAATCCCTCAAATCCATTCACCATTTGATCACATTTCTCTCCATACCTAGATTAAAAATTTTGAATAAACCTTTTCCCATTGGGTGAGATCAATGGAATCTCTCCCTCTCCGACCATAGTTTACCCAGCTCTAGCTCCTAGCATCTGGTCACCATTGTCTTTTTTATACATGGCCACAGAAGATACTATGCAACAACAGTTCAAGGCTCAGGTTTTAGAGACAGACTTTTCTACTTAGTTGTGATGCCCTTGGGCATGTTATTCAAACTCTCTACAGAATTTTTTTTCATTTGCAGTGTAGGAATAATAGCACTTCTTAAAATTATTTATAGGAATTTAATGAAATAGCACACTTAGCGTAGTGTCTGGTACATAAGAACTCAACAAACACTAACTATTAAAAACATAGCAGAAATGGTATTTTGGGGAGGTTAATATAAGGAGGGCTTACAAAATGGAATTCTGGAAATAGGTTAGCCTGTGGTACAAACAAGGTTAGGGTGCTATTGCAGCAGCTGATGTGTGAGGCAGTGAGGGCCTGAACTAGGATGATTGTGGAGAAGATGTTAGAAAGAGTGGGATTTGAAAGCACTGGGGGAAAAACAACCAAAACCAAGTGAGGGGCTGATAGATAGGAAGGGAGTGACAGAAGAGTCAAGGATGATCCCAAGATTTTGACATTGAGATAGTGGTGGTCTATTTTTTTTTAATGGAGGTGTCAGATAGGTAAGATGGGATGACTGAATTTATAATTTCAAGACTTATAAATTTATAAACTTCATAAACTTATAAAATAGATGCCATATTTGAAAGAAATTGCTAAATTTAGAATTATGACATGACCATGTTAATTCAATTTGCTAGTCGAAACCCTGGAACTTTCTTTCTAGCCTTCATGACAAGAAAGATCTCCATTGTCCTGGTTCTCTTTGCAACCTTTTTACAAAGACTCTCCCTGACTACTTTTAATCAGGCTTCTTTAGGCCCTACAGGCCTCCACCTTAGGCTCAGTTTCTGTTTTGTTGAACTTGCATCACCCAGTTGTAGCAAGAATCTTACTAAGTCACTTTAGAGAAAACCCCCACCTTTTATAACTGACCATTCTTTATATCTGATCAAATCCTTCAACCCCCACTCTTTGGTATCTGATCACCCTGATCTGCCTTCAGCAAGAATCCTGTTAGGTCTGTTTAACCAGAATATCCTCTTACTTTTGATGCAACCTCTTAGTAATTTCCACCCACGAACCCGTTCCTTGGCTATATATCTCTATTTGTCCATGATGTATTTGGAATTGAGGCCAGTTGTATACTGAGGTCTCTTTTTACCTATTGCAATAGCACTGAATAAAATCTATTTTTAAATGTTTTAACTATTGCCCAGCTCTGGTTTTCTTTAAACTTCCCAGCTAATTCCATTTTCTTCTCCTGCCCCCTAAATGAAGATCTTCCCTGGAATTCAACCTATAATTTTTCTGATAACTGTCTCCCTGGGGTGGGAGATTGGGGCAAGATTCACCTAAAAGTTAAAATCCTATTGGAACTCAGGATCCCAGTTTACCTGCCCAAGGCACCTTCCTCCATATTCTAACTATGCACAATTGTCCATACCTAGAAATAGGTTTGAGTTAACCAAAATGATAAAGAAAATATCAGGAAAGAAGCAATGATTTAAAAGTCTAAGAAGAGACAAATTATTCAAGTTTTTAATATCAATGCATATGTTCTTTACCAGTTATTTCTCGTAAATAAAAATAGATCAAATATGTGAAAGCTTCCTTGTATCCCTCATGAAATATTTTCTCATGTGTAACATTTACAGTTTTTGATCCTCAAAAGAAATTAAAATATATGCCCAATTAAGTAAGCCCCACTGCAAGTTTCAGTTACAAACATTTGAGTTTCTTATTGCTTAAGACCCAGGAAGTCTTTGATTAGGAAAGCCGCATTCCACGGAAACCAATTTTTTTCCCAGGGGATATAATTAAAGAGGCTAATACTGCTGAGAGGGTATGTGTGCCAAAGGCAAAACACAGTACTTGTCAACATATATAATATCTTCAGGGAGAAGAGAAAACATCTCAGCTGTTCTACAATGGGTCTTCCATGAATCTATTTACATTCAACACCAACACCAGCGCTAACAACAAAATGCAAACAACAACAAAACCATACATGGGAACTGAATAGTGTGGCCAGAAACCAAACACATTAGAAAACATCAGCAGAGCATAATGTCTGATCTCCACACTCTCACTGACTGTAATCATCCAACTAGTTGGGCATTAAAATATTAGATAGGTAGTACTGTGTTTTCCTGAAAATAAGACCTAGCTGGACAATCAGCTCTGATGCGTCTTTTGAAGCAAAAATTAATATAAGATCCAGGCTTATTTTACTATAATATAAGACCAGGTCTTATATGATATAATATAACATTATAATATAATATAATATAATATAATATAATATAATACAATACAATACCGGGTCTTATATTAATTTTTGCTACAAAAGACTCATTAGAGCTGATTGTCTGGCTAGGTCTTATTTTCAGAGAAACACGGTATGGCACTTCATTCAACAAATTCATTCAAATTTACCAAAGTTTTGGGGGGGGATGCACAAAGAGATTTCACAGATGATTCCCAGGTTTCCAATTTAAGCAACTGGGTGTGTGGATAGTGGTGACATAGATGGGGACAGCAGAGGAGGCAGGAGCAGATGGGAGGGGGCATTTATGAGTTTAGTTTTGGAAATAATGAGTTTGATGTGCTTGTGAAACACCAATGGATGTCTTTCTATTTAATACATAGGTCCTAAACATGATTAATAATTCAGGTCTGAGTTATTAAAGAGAATTAATTTAAGGTAATAATTCAAACTATGCCATTTTTGCTTTGCTTTTGCTATTTAAACACTTAGCAATTATTTAAATCTACTTTTTATTTATGGTTTAAATTATTTTACTCTAATTCTAGCATCATAGGTCACATAACATTCCAATTGGTCAATCTAAACTTGGCAACATCTTTGTGTCAAAATATAATCTAACAAATTAGATTTAATTTCTATCCCTTTTTCTTGGTATATAAGTTTAAATTATCTCTTAAAGACCAGCTCTTTTCTTTCCACCTGGAAGACAACAAATATGGACAGATACTGCAGTAGTTGACTGGCTCTGAAGGCAGACTGTCAGGATTGTGCCCTACTCTGCCACATACTGGCTCTGTGTTCTTCGGAAAGTTATTTAGCTTTTGCATATCTCAGCTTCTTCATCTGTGACATGGACAGTATATTTCAGAATTAATTTATGACTCAGTGCATAATTTAAAAATATTGCGTACGCACTTGAGAAGAATTGGTATTCTCCAATTGTGGAAGAAGTTTATACATGACCACTAAATGAAGGTTGCTAGTATGTTGTTCATATTTTCCACATCTTCAATTAATTTTTTTTTTTGCTTGGAATCTGTTACTATGATGGTAGATTTGACAATTTCTCTTAGTAATTGTATAAAATTTTCTCATAGATTATAGTGAGGATTAAGTGAGGTAATTTAGGTAAAGTGCTTAAAACAATTCCTAGTGAAGGGAGGCAGAATACGCTGTTCCTAAATATGTCACTTTGGTGTATGGATTATTTTGAGCCAAGGGCACTTGAAATACAGCTGATACAAGAAAATATACATTAAATAAATTTGTGTGCTTTTCTCCTGTTAATCTGTTTTATGTCAATTTAATTCTCAAGCCCAGCCAAAGACCCTAAGAAGGTAAATATAAAATTGTGCCTTCCCTACAGTGACACATTCCTAAGTATTTAATACATACTTACTATTATGTTTTTAATCATGAATAAATACCAACAAAGACCTCAAATATTTGAAGTGCCAGAGATAGGCACTTTCTCATTGCAATTACTTTGTCAAATTTGTACCCTCATTTATAATTCTCAGATTATATTGGGATGGTAAATAATCCCAGCACTAATGCTGGTTGTTTAAAATGATATCATCTTTCCCCTAAACTTAGTTTTTATATAAACAAGATATTTTAGGTGAAAATTTCTAGCACATGATGAAAATACAGCAAGAATAAAATAAACCTGGCCAACAAGCCTTTCCTTCTTTTCTTTTTTACTTATAATTCTTATCAAGCTGCATCCTTTTACTACCTAGTAAATATCCTTAGGTATTCTTACAATGTCAACAAATGCTCAAACAATGTGAGTTATAGTAAACTCTATTATACTGTGTTTTATAAAGAAATTATTCTATCATACAACAAAAATATTTATGTTTCTTGCAGAGCGTACTTAATAGGTCACTTCATAAAAAATGCCAATTTCAGTAATAATTGATCTATGTAGAAATAACTGTGCTACTGTGAAAGACTGTGTTGTTTAAGTAAACAACCCAGAGAGAGAGAGAGCGTGAGAGAGAGCGAGAGAGAATGAATCTCCTAGGGCTTGAAACAACCTCATCAGTATAATTTTCAGCTTCACGGTGATCTCTCTGAAACATGACAAATAAATGAAACATTCCACAAGTAGATTTTAGTTATCTTACAGATATATAAAATAATCAAGATACTCAAACACTACCAGTAGTTCATAGCTCCCAAATTATTTCTGACATAAAAAGTACAGAAGAATAAAATAGTAAGTTTTTCCTCAAAACACATTAACTTGCATAGGATTTATAAAATATTGAAATAGATAAAACCCAACAGGGTTAAATCCTCTGCTAAAATTAAAATAAAATGAAATATTACCCCCAAACGTTATTGATCTCCTCCTGTTAAGCAGGCAGCTCTGAATTTCTGCTGAGAAAGTCCTGGGGTTAACAAATAACAAAGTGACAATTCAACCTCAAAAACACATAAAAGAGCAGAAAAAAAATTCAATGTTTCTAGGAATCCTGTAGTAAATGAATCGTCTATTGACCAACATTTGATTTCTTTTGCCTCTGGGTATAAAGCTGCTTCAGGCAAATTGACTATAAAAGTAACTTTTTAGAGGACAAGAAAGAACCACCTTTGAACTTACAGGAATTAGATATAAAGAGTGTAGGAACATTTATTCAGGCTAAACTTATGTCTTGAAGAATCATCATTTTAATTTCTGCCCAAACTGTGTCTACATAACAAGACAGAAGACAGGATGCACTTTGCAAACTACGTTTTGACATTGAAGGAGTCATTCTTGAAGAAAAGAGCCTTGCTTGCTCTGTGTAATCACTGACAATGTGTAGAACCAAATAACTTGTCTAGATGAAAAATATGTTGATTTTTCCCATTAATCTTGTAAATCTCAGATGACTAAATTATGGATACATTTTCTAAACTGTGTTCATCTTTTAGAGTCTCAAATAAATATTTCTTAGCCTTATGGAATTATATTGGCAAAGAAAAATGTAATCTCCATTAACCTCTAAAACCATGGTTTGGGTTCTGGTCAGCTTCATGGTTTATACAGGTCTTTAGAACTAAATATGTTCAGCATATGAGCATATAGTGCTAGATATATTGTAGATTATCTCTAGTCTTTAAAGCAATCCTGCAGGTAACAATAATACGGCCCTCTTCACCCCCCATTTTACAGATGAACATACTAAGGTACATAGAGTGGTTCAGTAAATTCTCCCAGCTTATACTGTTCGTAAGTGAGAGTTAGGTTTTGAACTCAGATCTTTCTGTATTAAAAACACTGCTCTGTGAACTATACTGTCAAATACTTATATGTGCCATTAAGTCAATTGATTGACACACATACTTCTATGCCTGATTTTAAGTAGCATTTCATATAATATGCATCCTGAGATTGATAGATAATCCACTAGCATGAATCCCCAGAGACATTTATCCTAAATCCTTCTTTTCACAATGGAGGTGCCTGAGGCTTAAGGACTCAGCCAAGGACATACATCAAAGTAATAACAAAGTTGGAACTAGGACTTTTTCTTTAAGCTTAACTTTACGTATACCATAATATGACATGAAAATTTTAATTTTCTACTGTTAAAGTGAATTATGAAATAAATTTTAAAAAATAAATTTTCAGGATTCATGTTATTGTCCATTGTAATTATTTATGCCAAACATAAACATAATAAGCTTTTTCAAGGGTGCATTTTGAACTTCATGCCACTATAGAACACATAACACAAAATATATGTGGGAACTTGGTTTAAAAACATACAGAACAAATTTCACACTGAGTTCTAAAAGTAGGCACTGAGCCCAATTTCTGGAATAAATCAAAGAGTAGGCAGAAAACAGACAGCAGGAACAGTTATTTTAGCAAGAAAAGTAGGATAAATTTACCAAGCCAATCACGGGATGCTGTATGCAGACAAAAGATGCAGAGAGAAAATGTGCAACATTGATATGTGAACACATTTGAATGCAAGAAAGCAAAAAACCGGAAAGCACAATTGTCCTAAATGTGAATAAACATTCAAATTATGCTGCAGCTGCAAAATTTAAACTCAAGGAAGAGACATTTGCAAAGGAATTTATTAAATACATGTGATTTCCTGATTTTATATACCCAGTGGCTCTTTTATAAAGTGAAATGTACAATTTGTCTTGATATAAATGGCATTTGCCCTCTGTTGTACTCAATCAAATAGCCAAAATTCCTCCGAGAAAGACCGCTTATTAAAAAGCACAATATTATTGATAACCAGACACTGAGGCTCTGAATCACAGTTATTCCATCTAATAAAATGTCTTGTATATTAAGTATGGTCTTGTAAAATAAGGAGGTTTTCATGTTAAGGAAATTAGTTTTTCTTTAATGGCATATGCCAGAGTGGTTTCTATGTAAGGAGTTAAGTTTCTTTCTTAAACCAACCCTTGGTTGCCAAACCTGTCCATCTGTCTTCCCTCTCTCCCATCCATCCATCCATCCATCCATCCATCCATCCATCCATCCATCCATCCATCCAACTAATATTTATGAATGTACAAAGTCTATATCACAACAGGGGATATAAGACATATCAAAAGCCTTATTATTGGGGATTTTATGATAATCAGTTGGTAGTTGACAAGAAGCCTCAGACCCTGTCCTTAAACTAGTACACCACCCACAATGGTGAGGGTAGCAAGTGAGCCCTTTTACTGCAGCCCATTTACTTTGACTCAAAGTGCAATGTAGAGCTCCTATTGCCAGCCTGGGTCATTTGTTTTACACAGCGCTTCTCAAGGTAATGTCTGCACCAGCAGCATCAGTATCACCCAGGAAATTATTAGAAATGCAAAGTCTTGGGCCTCATCCCAGGCCAATCTATGTATGTAAACCAAAATGCATCAAAATCACTTGGAAGACTTGATACAAACCACGGAATATGCATTACTAGACAAGTCCAGACCACTGGTGATAAAGTCAAGGAATAAGAAATAAATCTGAAAACTTCGAGTGGCAGGTTTTACATGTCTATTAAGAAGTTTGGACAATGATGAATTGGTGAATCAGGGAATAGTTTCTGAGCAAAGAGCAGACACAATCAGAATTTTTATTTATTAAGACTTTAGAGCGAAATGAGACCATAGAGGCAATTGCATTGTTCAGGTGAGAAGATATAGTCATTTACATTTTCTTTGATAATTCAGGAATTTGTCATGCCTCAAATTAACAGGGACTGCTCACTTGGTTTGCATTCTGTACTCAGCATGTGGTTTGCTCTAAGAGATACTCTCCACTGTCAGCGATTCTCTTCATCTCATAGTTTGATTCTGTCCTCTTTGTTATTTCCGCCTTGCCAGCTGCCATTTCCCTGGTTTCCCTGTCCTACATTTTTCTGTTGCCCTTTCTCCTTTCCCCCTCCACTTTCATTTCCTTCAGTAGGAATGTGCATGCTAATGTGCATTCTTTAATATTTAAATGTTATTTGTTTTAACAGCTGCTCCTTAGAGAGTTCACCAATTACATTCCTCCTCTGAAAATATGATCTTCTAGGTCACAACACAACGGAAGCCTTTACCTGACTTTATTTTAATCTGTTAAGAGTCCTTATGTCAAAAACAAACAAACAATCCTGATTCTCTTTAATGTGTTAAATCTATTTTGCTGGCTGATCATTCATGCCAGGTTATGCTCCAACATACAAATTTAAGTCACACATTTCACAAAAATGACACTGCTAATTGGGTTAGTATCAAATAGGAAAGAAAGTAATTATACATATGTTTGTATATTCACACTTTCCTGTATATAAAATATACAGTTAATGATAAGTATAGTTATCATGAAATGTTATTATATTATCTCTATTCCAACATTTTAGTTATACTTCAAATTTTATTATATAGTGCCTCAAATGTATGGGTGGACCAAGATAGTCTTCTCACTCTGAAATGGACAATTTATTAATGAGGAAATTAGTTTTGAAACAGTTCACTCTAGTTCTATGACAATTGGGTATCACTCTTTAATTCCTTTAAAACACAAAACATCTTCTTGGGTATAGTTCTTTAGGAAGAGAATGTGATTTATTTTATGATTTAAAATACAGTATAAAAGAAACGAAAACATGCCTCTGACTCCCTGTATCACGCCCCTGTTGCCCATCTCTGATTTCAGCCACAGCTGCATAGACAGACCATTTTGTGCCAGCTTGGTTCTTCTGGCCTTTAGAGTATGTACCTCCAGTGACAGCAGAGTCTTTCTGCTTTCTGCCTCATGTGACACCACTACAGCCCAGAATGTGGGGCTGTTAATGCCTCTGGGAGCAATTCACAGCCAAGGGGGGAAAGCCAGTTGATAAACCTCTTGCTGCACACCCTTCAGGCAGAAATTCTAGGAGGTGTCTGTTCCCACTTGGGGGGACCCAGAGGAATAAATTTCCCCCAGTCCACAGTGGTGGACTCATTCACCCACCCTTATTTTGGTCTTTGCTTCTTCCTTAATTGACTCTCCATGCTCTAACTGATCTGTGGTATCAGCTCCACACTATCTACCACGCACACATTGTACTCTCACACAAGCAAACCAAACAAAGATGCAGCAACATCAGTCCCCTTCTGATCTGACTCGACGTATGTAGTTTTTCTGATTTGTATGTCATTAAGAGCTTTCTTTTTTTACTTCCCAAAAGTACATAAAGAAATGAAAGGAGCAGAGATCGTAGCATCGCCTCAAGTATTTCCATTGCCTTTCTTAGCACACGAGGATCACGTTGAGTATGTCTGTGCTGATACAGTAACATTTGTACAACACTCTAAGAAAAAAACATAAGCTGGCAGTATGCCATCTACTTTCATAATTCCATGCTTAATCTGAAGTACAACAGTTTGATTCACAGTCATGAAAATGGTATTTGCCTAATCTACCACTGTAGATGAACAAAAATGAAGGTTAAATGTATAAAACACATCTCATTCAGATTCCATACAGGGAACTAGGGAGTTAAAAATCAGTCTTTAAGCTCAACCGCCTATTAAATATCTGGAATTAAAGCCAGAGATATTAATATTCAAATATACTATGCTATCAAAAAAAGAGAGAGAGAGACAGAGAGAAAGAAATTGTATCATGGAAGACAGCTGAAGCGGAAGCTGTGGGGATGTCTTATATAATAGGAAAGGAGACTGTTTTACCTTTGATTATCAATTCTCCATTTTTCTTGCTTCTAAGGCAGGAAAAGGTACAAACTATGCAGTTTTTAAAAACTTGATATCACTCTTGGCACGTGATGCTCAACAGTTCTGAAACAACAAAATGCAATGATTAGATGTAATAACTGGCCTGAACAAAAAGATACTTAAGAAGATCTCTTAAGAACTAATCTGGCAGCCATTAAATTCAATGACATAAGAATAAAGCTTCATAGAAAATTTTCATGGCCATGTTCTTGCCTGATGTTACAATTTGTATTTTTATGCTTTTCAGAAAATAAAATCAATAAGAAATGTCACTGTAATAAATAGGTTTGATATTCTACAATCTACTTTCCTACGATTAGCAATTATATCCACTTTAAAAAGCAATAAAATGCAAGTATCAATCACTTGATTTTTGTAAGATATATTACACACACTATTGTATTTACTTTCTGTGCATTATTTGTTTTTACCGATACTACAATTAAGCAGCTGTGACTAAACAGGGTGTCAAAAATATTGTTCTTTCCGGAGTAGTTCTGACATCAAAGGAGGACACCAATCATGGCATAATCTTCCCAAGTGCAGTCCTAGGGACTTGCTGTTGCCTAAGCCAAACCATTCCCCTTATTATCAATGATGCTTTCTCAAGAAAAGTGATAAAATAGAGCTTCTAATTGGGCCCAGACATATGAGAAGGGTACCAATTCTGATCATATCACTTGCCTTATGCTGAGATGTGACTTTCCTTTCTGAAAGGTCACAAAGAAAAGAACTTGTGTCATGAACAAAAATAGTCTGGTGTTGAAAGTGTAGGAATTAACAGAGTTCTACTTCTCTTTTCTTTTAAGTAAAATACTTCTGTGGCCCTAAGTACATTTTAAAATAGTGTCAGAAGAGAATGAGAATAGTAAATCTAAGTATTAAGCACAGATGTAACGATATTCAGAATTGAGAATACTGGTATGAGTAATTTTTTTAACCTTCTAATTATTTATAAGAATTATAGTGCCTGAATGAATGTAGAAATCTTACAGAAGAAGAGCTACAGGTCAGAAGAGGTGACATGGCTTGCCCAATTTTATTCAGCTAATAGACACAAGGGCAGAACGACATCCCAGAATCTCTGCCTCAAAGTTCAGTCCCTTTAGAAACTTATAACAGTGTATTTGTTTCCCAAAAGAAGACTGAACATTCACAAAGTTCAGGGCTTATACAGTTCTATGCAGAACTTGTATGAGCAATATTTTGAGATTGCAAAGCTGACTGGCTAAGTATCAGAATGCTGTGGGTGATAAAATGCAAGAACAATATCAAGTATTCTCATAGCACTTGAAACATGCTGGCAATATTATATTTCCACATATATGTCATTTGTCCATATTATAAAGGATGAAAATGAGATTCAATTATCAAAAGCTACTAGGTATAATTATGATTATAAGCCCTGGTTTTATATATGATTATTCCATTAAATAGTCTCAATATTCCACTAAATCAGACAAACTCTGGAGTGATTTTCCCCCTACATAGAAGAAGAATCGGTTACTCAAGGGGATAATGGAAAATTGGTAATTGTTAAAACATATAGAACTGACCATTGATCCCTTCATAAATATTTAAGAATCTATTTTGTGCTAGACAGTGTTCTTAACTGACTGTAGAAACAAAACGAAAAGATTATGCAATTTCTGAGAAAGAATCCCAGATATACAATAAGAAATCAATTTTATTACAACTAGAGTGCTTTCTTAGAAAATAATTATGTAAAGAAACATCTTAAATACTGGGCGGTGTCTTAAATGTCATCTAGCGAGTGGTTCCCAAACATGGTTGATCATCACAATAGTCTGGAAAGCTGCTGACAAATATGAATCATAGAATCTCATGCAAGACCTATTAAATCAGAATATTTGTGGGCAGAGTCAGGGTGATCTGCATTTGAAAACTCTCCCCAGTTCATTCTCCTGATTCAGCGGGTTGGGAAACCTGCTGATTCTTGCTTAATCATCTCATTACACAGATAAGGAAACTGAGACCAGGGAATTGACTTGCCCAAGACATTTGCCCTTTGGTGACAGAATTGAAATGAGAATCAGAATTCCTGATTCTCTGGAATGATGCTTTGCTTTTTCTTACTCCAAGAGTCCCTTCTTTTTCTCCTGCTCCTTTCTATCACCCAGTAACTGATATTTAGCCCCTATATCTGAGAAAGAACAAAAAAAAACACACAAAAAAAAAAACAAAAAAAAGAAAGGCAAAAACAAGCAAACAAATGAAAAGCACTCCCCAAATAAAAAATCTGAACTTAAGCTGTTTGATTCAATAATGTGCTATCCACTATTTCACTGGGTTCTTCAAAAGTCAACTACATTTGTGGTATCTGCTCAGCCCCTTTCTCTAGGATCTGACCGGAACTCCAAATCCCCCAAAGATGTCCTCTATCGTTTGTTTGTCATTGAATCCTCATTTCTGACCTTTGTTGATTGGACCAGGAGGTACTTCACCTAAGAAGGGCTTATAATTTGGGACTAGGAGATTGCAGTCTTGTTGGGGTAAAAGAGTTATAATTGGAGGTTGGTCATCTTGTTCCTTAAAAGCAGAGGGAGCAAACACTGGTAAACTGTGGGGAAAGGAGAGTGAAAGAGATACATATGGAAGATAGAGCAAGAACTCTCTAAACTTACGTGCTTCCTGCTCACACTTCTTTATTTTTTCCTGTGGTTTCCATGAGCTCATATATCCTTATGATAGGTTCTACTTAAAAATTTTTAAAATCATTTATTTTTAAATTAATTTTTTGACTTAAGCTAGCTCAAGTTGGTTTGTTTCTATAACTCTGGAACCACAGTCCTAACTAATACACCTCACATCATTCATTTTATATGAGTTTCTCTATAAGCCAGTCACTTTACAGTATTTTAAGAGGTTCATTAAAAATATTGGCTGAGAGTGTGGGGAAAGGGAAATAGAAACTATAAGTGCACTGCACTTTATGGAATACCTATATTTTCATAGAGACATGTTTTGCAGTGTGATAAAGTGGGAAAGGTTCATTCAGATCAGAGAAGTCTTTTAATCTCAACTCTGCCACTTACAAGGTTTTTGATTTGTGAAAATAACCTAGCCTCTTTGAGTTTCAATTTTCTTATTTGTGAAATGGAAGCTTACCTTGGTCAGATTAGTATGAGGAACAAATTAAAACATTCACTCACTCACTCACTCACTCACTCACTCACTCACTCACTCACTTCACCATCCCACAAAGATGTACTGAGCAACTGTCATATGCCTAGCATTGTGGTAGATACTTGGAATAACCAGTAAAAATTTCATTCTTGTGAAGATGAATAAACAGAAAGTAAACAGTAAGCACAGTGAAGGAATAAAGTATAGGGTATTTTAGAAGGTAAAACACGGCACAGTTTTAAGAAAAATAGACCAAGTTAAAAGGGCTCAGAAGTGCATGGGTTGGAGGATGTGGGCTGTTAAGGGGATCTGACTGAAAAAGTATGACCAAAACTTGAAAGATGTGAGGGGGTTAGTCACATGCAAGAGAATGGTGCTCCAGGCAGAGAGAACCACCAAGGTTAATGCCTTAAGGTGGGAGTGTGCCCAGTTGCTCTTAGATTTGCCAGGAAGTTGGGAATAGAGTGAAGTAAGGGAGGGGGAGATTAGTAAAAGAAAAAAATTGGAGAGCAGTGGAAGGTGTGGGGCGGTAGAGGGGAGGATGGATCAAGGGTGGCTCAAAGCTTTTTAACTTTTACTCTAAAAGGGAAATGGGGACCATCACAAGAGTTTGAGCTTAGAATTAACATGGCTTATATCTGAACAGCCTCATCCTGGCTACTGGTTGGGAATAGACCATACGGGAGGTCAGGATAGAGGCAGGTAGAAAGTTCATCTTCTTGGAGACAGGCAATGTTGGCTCAGACTCAGGTAGAGCTAGTGAGGAATGGTCAGATCCATGCTGGGCTTATTTTGAAGCAAGATTCAAAAGGATCGTCTGATGGATTAGGTGGAGAGGGCAAGAAAAGAAGCAGGCAAAGATGACTCCAAGGTTTCTAGCCTAAGCAACTGGAAGAGTGTGCTGCCATCTCTTGAGATGAGAAAGGCTGTGGCTAATGAAGGCTTTTGGGAAGAGAGGATGAGCTTAGTTTGGCCATATTAATTTTGAGCTAACAGTGCCAAGTGGGCTTGTTGTGCAGGTGGTTGGATTATACAACACTAGAATGTGGCAGAGAAGTCTGGGCTGGAGTTTGCAATAAAAGCTTCCAGGAGACTTTCTGGCTTAGCATAGGTAATTGGTAATATTCTTATTTTCTCCTATCACAGATGATTATGTAGGGGTTGAACAGAATGATATGTGTAAACAGAGTACCTGATACATAATAGGAACTCAGCATATTTCAATTCCCTTCTGTTTCCTGCTTGAAATATTTATTTCTCTATTGACTATATTATAAGATTGAGTCTATCTTTCTGTTTAAAAAAATCAATTTTCTGCAAGAATAATAAAAGTCATACTTTACATTTTGGCAGTCCTTTTAAAAATATAGCAAAAATAATCCCCTGATAAAATATTAATAATAGCATTACATAAATTATAAAATAGAACTTTCAGGTAGTGAGGTAAATTTTGGTTTGCACACAAGCTAAATGATCTAAAGAAAAAATGAAACAGAACTGAATTTTATGGATCTAAAATGTCATTCAACTTTTCCCAAATCTCTCTGGATTTTTAGCAATGATTCATAGTCCTTCAGGATAAAAAAGATGCAGAAAATGGGAAAGATGATTGTTCAAACCATAGTTCCTAGTATACATTGGAGGAACTATATTTGCTTGAAGGCACCGCTGCGGAGCCCTGGGAAATCTCTAAAGAATTCTTTAAAGTCTACCATTATATCTTTTAAAGGGGTTTCTTGAGTTATAAAAGCCTCTTCAACAAATTTTAAACTAGAAACCATGTAAGTTTGAATCCTATTTTATAGAGGAGGTTAATGAGGACCAGAATGATGAAATCGCTTGTCTAAGGCCACAATTAGCCAATTAGCAAAGCCAGGACTAGCCTACACCTCCTAACTCTCACTATAATTGTCTTCCCACTCAAATAGTTTCTCTTAAGTTTTTTCAGTTACATCTTTTGCTTAATAAGAAGCATTATTTCTTTGAAATCTCTTGTTTTATCTTAAAATTTTATTCAAATTTCATAGTCCATAAGACACTGCATTTGTTTGAAGACAAATTTAAACTATCTGCTTCCTGATCTTCTCACTCCTGCAGATCTTGGAGTAAGAATGAATTTCAGAACAAGGTCTGCATTTATTCTACGACATTCCATATGTCTGAGACAGCATCAGATCACATTAAAACAAAAACAAAAACAAACAAACAAAAAGGACTAGTCAGTTTCCACTTTCTTTGCAAACTACTTTACTAATTGACTCCTTATGTGTGTATAAGAAACTTCAAGGCAGGGCTGGGCAGTTGCACAGGGCCTCATGCTCTGAATGGTCCTTTGTTTAATACTTTGTATTTGACCCAGTGCTTTGTGGATGAAGTCCAATGGGATAGTGGAGCAGTGGGTGAGCAGCTGGTATACATCATGCATGTCTGCAGATATCCCTTGCTGCCTCGTCTGCATAGAGTGCACATCCTGGTGAATTCTGGTGGTCCCATGATTCCTGGGAGTTCCGTGAGCATCAATGTGAGAGTGACGTTAAGTATTTATGTCCATGACTAAGTGGGGAAGCTGACAGTCTCAAGAGGCCATGCTGTCTATTGGAACCAGAATTTGTTTTGAACTTTGCAACACAAGGTAATAGCGCTATGAAACACAGATGACCAAGGGACCCTATGAAGGGGAGCAGAATATGTCACCCCAAAATATGCCACTTTGCCATATTGATTATTTTGAATTGAAAGGACTTGAGAAACAGCTGGTACAAGCAGGACACTCTGACCCTACTTTGTCTCCCTGAAAGAAGATTAATCTACCATATGAAAGGTATCCTCCCTGTACCAGGAGTGTAGAGCCATCCTTATCACCAAAGATAGGGAATTTAGGCTAAGAAGACTGTATAAACAAGCCTTGCTACTTCTTCACCAATTTACTACCCCAAACCTAAATCCCTTGTCTTGCCAATTTTTCACAAATGTATTGTTCTCTTGTTTAAAAGGTTTAAAAGCTTCCTGCTTTGGTCACTTCTTTGAGCCTCATATTTTTATAGGGTTCCCATACATAAGAAATTAAATTTGCATTTCTGTCATTAATTCATCTTATGTTAATTTAATTATTAGACAAGTCAAAGAACCTAGGGGGGAAGAAGGATTTTTTTTTCTGTTTCTACACCTATCATATCTTTTATTTATTGAATTTTTCACCTGTATTAGCACAGTTATGCTGAAAATGATGACATTGAAAGAAAAAGAAAGGGTAATCCATAGTTCTTTTTATTCAATCTTTCCTTACTCAACAGTAAGCCAAAGGGAGAGAGTGTTGATAGAATGTGCATGTATCAAGAAGTGAAATATAAGCAGTAAATTTTGTGTCATGTTTCCACTGTTCTGGTAAAAATGATATACATATGCATGATCTGTTAAATACAAATTGCATAATTTTGACAATACATACAATTTAAATGTTCTTATATTTACATTGAACAATATAAAAATGAATAGTAAAATTCATGCTAATAATTTAAACTTTTGCTTTTTTCTTTGCTTAGAAGTACATTAATTAAAAACCACAATAATAAGAAAAGAAATACGGCAGGAGAAAGAAAACAGTCTTATACTTTCGTATATTTAACAACACTTTTGCTCTGCTTTTTGAACAAGTGGTCTGCATTTTCATTATGCCCTGGGCCCTGCTAATTATGTATTCATTAACATTCACCCTGTGGTAATGAACTGGCACAGACTCTAGCAAGTGCTTCAAGCACTATTAACTTATAGCTTAAGTGCTGTATGTAGGAATTTAGAAATGGACTGCCGACTTCTGAAAATCCTAATGTAATTGCAAACTAAAATAATCTAGTTTCTGTTCTCTTCACATGTCCTAACGTCTTCTTCTCCTTTCCCAAATAATTCCTTGGACATCTGACCAAAGTTCCTAATTTGAGCCAACCCACCTCAGAAGTCCTTCTGTTTTTTATTTAATTTGATTTTTAATTTAATTTAATTTTACTCTTCCATTTCAGACTCCACTGCCTTCAAGGTCAAATACTCAGTTGGAGAAGAGAGAAAAGTCAGTGATAAAAGTAATTTACTGTAAAGTGTGAATAATGTAGATACTTTTGACACTTTCGACAGATATTTATATTTTAAAGACTCACTTGTTGAGTCTAAATGACCTTAACATGTAAGAAACAATAATGTTAAGGGAGGAAACTTTGGATTACTCTTTGCTAAGAAGGCTCTTCTATCCCAATCCACTTGAAAGAATGGGTTGTGGCCTATTTCTTAACAGCTGCACATGATTTTTGAAAATGAGCTGTGCTCAGACATAACCAAAAAATGTTTCTAATCAACTGAAAAAGGCTTCACAATAATGAAATATATAGGTTTATTTTATATTTCTTTAAAACTCACCAAAAGAAAAAAAATGCACTACAAAATATGTAGTGCTAATTGGGAACTTAGCCTCTATTTGATTGCCTTTGTTTATATGACTTGTGTTCTTTCCATACTGTCCTTATATCTCAGTCTGTCTGTGGCTACTTTGCAGCTTCAGGAGTTTGACTAAAAGACTCTCTGTGCTGAAATTATAAGGTACTGTCCCCCACACTGACTCACTTCTCTATAGACAAGATGGTTTGGGGCTCCTTGGTGAACAGAAGGTGTGTAATGACTCATTGTGATATTACTGCTGTTGCCCTGTAACAAAAAAGACTGACAATCTATTTACAACTTTCAGAGCACTGTTTAGCAGTATCTTTTAATCCATGTGGCAGAAGACTAAAAGGCATTTTCCCTGGGGCAGGTTTCCATGTTAAAAGGAAGGTTCATCGCCCAAGATTATTAAATTGGAGACTCTGTAATATTTATTGTCAATGACTTAAGTGGGATCTCTCAAAGTCTTGCATTTGCACAGCCTTTCTTTCCTAAAATCTCAAAGTTTAATACATTTATAAGTAGTTTTCTTAAAAACAAACAAACAAAAACCAATCACCCCTAGACTGCTATGTTCTATTTGGTCCTACTGAATTCCCATTGTTTTTTTCCTCATTCACTGGACTAATAGTCTTTCTACATCTCTTTCAATTATTCCCCCTCTGAATGTACTTAATGAAACAGAATAAGAACAGCTCCATTTATTGAGGGCTTACTGTATGACAAGCATTGTTCTAAGCACATTGCATGGATTGTTTTTATTATCACCATTTTACAGATAAGAAGACTGAGATGCAGAAATGTTAACAAACTGACCAAATTATTAATTCTGGTAAGTGGAGGTACTACAATACAGATCTAGGTGGTCTGGTCTCAGCTATGCACTCACCCACTATTACACTTTTCAGTGTTTGCCTCAAACCAAATACACAGATTTATTTTTATGAATTCATCTTCACGCACCTATCAAATTTCTTTATATCAGTCTGGCTATAAGGCTCAAGTTTACCATGTCCCAGGAACTTTATAAATTATTCATTTAGATATCATCATTAACCTATTTTACAGGTGCCAAAATTGAAGCACAAAGAGATTAAATTACTTGGCCTAAAGTCTCAAAATATTTTGGAGCCAGGATTTAAATCTAGTTATTTTTATTATTATGCTACGTCTTAACTCTTCTGTGTCAGATTAGCTTTCCTTATTCTTAAAAATCAATTTTCCATGCAATGTATACTAAAACCCCTCTCCCGTTTTAAGTTGGTGATTAGTTTAATTGTTAGAGCCAAATTTTTAGTAGCCAGAGACCAAACTCTTAGTTCCAAGCCTTAATATGCCAGTTGGCAACAGCGGTTTCATGGCCACAAACTGTGACTTTGTTTCCAGCTAGCTACTTCCAAAATGCATGCTGCTAATCATGAATCAGTGAATTATACACGTTTAAACATGGGCATGACTTTATCATTCATCAAAAGTAGTTTCTTTGTTTCATATCTAAGAAAGGCACAGAGAGGTTAGGTGGCATACCTGAGATCACACAGTAAATTAGTAGCAGAGCTGGGACATTAATTAGATTTCTTTATGTGAAATCTGGGGTCTGCATCCCATACAACAAAGGCAGCTTATATTGTCTATTTTTTCTACAGTGTGTTAAAAAATGTACTCATACATTCAGCAGATATTGAGTGGCTACTACCATGTTTCCCCAAAAATAAGACCTAGCCAGACAATCAGCTCTAATGAGTCTTTTGGAGCAAAAATTAATATAAGACCCAGTGTTATACTATATTATATTATATTATATTATATTATATTATATTATATTATATTATATTATATTATAGACCTGATCTTATAGTAAAATAAGCCTGGGTCTCATATTAATTTTTGCTCAAAAAGTCACATTAGAGCTGATTGTCTGGCTAGGTCTTATTTTCAGGGAAACACGGTATATACCAGATACTGTTGTAGGTGTTAGGGTTAAGGTTATAAAGAAAACAAACAAATAAACAAACAAACAAATTAATGCCCTCGTGGAGTTTTACAACCTATTGTACTTATAGAATGTACTGAGCTTTTAAACAATAAAATGTTATATGAATTTCATCACTTTGAATTTGATCACTGGTAAAAAAGTATTTAAGAAGACCTGGCCTGAAATACGGATGATCCAAAGATATAATGGTCTCAGAGACAGAAGAGCTAATCATTATACTTACTATTTTGTACATATAATCAAAGGCCATTTATTACACATAAATAGGGGTAGTATGGATTTTGTAGTACTAATGGAAAGATGGAGGAGGTAGGTCCATGCTCTCAAGGATCTTAAGGATGATGTATGAGTCACATAGATTAGAGAAGAGTGTTTTACCCTCAAATTAAACTTATTTAAGCAAATGCCATAGCGTTTTAAATTTACCTTTTAGATGAAATCATAAAAATGGTGGCCTGAGGTGAGCCTCTTGAAATCTCCCCTGGAATTTACAACAAAGTGAAAAACTGTAACTCCACAAAGGACTCCCTATGCAGCAGACAGGCAAGACTAAGAGGTGCACAACTGAAATCATCTAAAAGTGGGCAAATTGTGCAAGCGGGGGAGGCGGGAAGGGGAAAGTGCGGAGATGGGGCTATGTGGGTGCAGGATGCAGACATAGCTCGATGCTCTGAGTTTGCTGCATTCTGGAACTACTGAACCTGTGAGAGAGGGAAGAACTCGGACTGCTAGGGCTCTGCTTATGGCCCATGGGGCTGAGGGGACAGGCTATAACACGACTGAACCTAAAGCTCACGGCAGAGACTTCGGAGAAAAGACTGAGGGAAGAAGGCTGAAAACGGAGGTTTAAGCCCTCACTGCTGAGCAGAGAATGGAAACCTTAGGCACTGAGCGTAGCCTCCCCCTCCCACCCTCTCAAACTCGCCCACCCCCACCTGCCCAGTGCTAGAAGTGGAACAGTAGCAGTGTCAGATCAAAAGAACAGAATATTTGGAGTTCTGAGAACTGTAGTCTGCAGACATGGACTTGTAGCTCAACTAGTTTCAGCAAAGGGGAAGGAGTCGTGGAAGCAGGACTGGCTATGGTGGTGGTCGCAGTCATTGCTCTGGACCACTTCTCACAACCCATGCCGACCTTGTGCCCACCTATCTGGGTGGATCCCTGCAGGAGTAAACAGAACTGCTGTAACACACGGGCTCTGAATCTGGTGCAGGAAGAGCTTTGGAACTTCAGAAGCTCTCCACATCCCCCCACGGCGGCGGTGCACTGTGACCCAGGAGACCTGTTCAAAGAGGAGAAGCCCACCTTCCAGGGAATCCCCCCATTGTGTGAGAAGCTGGAATAGTGCAGAGAAAATATAAAACTACAGTGTAAGAGAGATAAAAGGTTGCATTCAGAGAGAAAATAAAGCATTCTACAAACACCTACTGGAAAATAAAGAAAGACCACTTTCTATCAACCTGTTTCAGAACCCACTCATGTAGATGTCTTGGAAGAGAAATAATAAATCATTAATTGCCATGAATAACTAAGGTTATAAGACAGCTCGGAAAGAAAATGAAAAGTCTCCAGAGACTGAACTTAAAGACATGGAAATATGTGACTTAAATGACAGAGAATTCAAGATTGCAGTTCTTAAAAAAGTCAAAGAGATGCAAGAAAACAGACAGGCAGTTTAACGAAGCAAGAAACACAATCAAAGAACAACATGAACATTTTACCAAAGAGATTGAAATTTTTAAAAAGAACCAAATAGAATTTCTGGAGATTAAGAACTCAACAGAAGAAATGAAGAATGAAATAGCCAGCTTAGTTCGTAGAGTTGACCACTTGGGGGCGAGAATCAGTGACATCGAAGATAGACATCTGGAAATGACATGAATGGAAGAAGAAGGAGACTTAAAAGAAATGAAAGAACTCTACAAGAACTTTCTGACTCCATCAGAAAGAGCAATATAAGAATAATGGGCATACCAGAAGGAGAAGAAAGAGAGAAGGGAACAGAGAGTATATTCAAACAGATAGTAGATGAGAACTTCCTGAACTTGTGGAAAGAACTGGATCCTCAAATCCAAGACGCAAATAGAACACGTAATTACTTCAATCCCAACAGGCCTTCTCCAAGACACATTGTATTGAAGCTATCAAAAATTAATGACAAAGAAAAAATTCTCAAGGAAGCCAGGGAAAAGAAGATGGTAACCTACAAAGGAAAGCCCATTAGATTATCATCAGATTTTCCAGCCAAAATTCTACAAGCCAGGAGAGAGTGGAATCAAATATTCAAACTTATGAAAGACAGAAATTATAAGCCAAGAATAATATATCCAGCAAAGATATCCTTTAGATATGAAGGAGGAATAAAGACCTTTCCAGACATACGGAAGCTGAGGGAATTTTCTAACACATGACCTGCACTATAAGAAATACTGAAGGAGGCTATTCAACCAGCATATATAGGGGTAATTTGTGGCAACCAAAACATAAAAGGGCAGAGAGTAAAGGCCTGAACTTGAATATGGGAATGGAGAAAGTAAGTATGCTGAAGAAAACGGAATATGCTAAATATGAAACTTTCTTTTACGTAAACTTAATAGTAACCACTCAAAAAAAAAAAAAAATCCAGAACTGAAATATATAACATAATGAAAAAAGAAACAGAGGGAAAAATCATAGAATACCATCACACAGAAATAACAGACAACAACAAAAAGGCAAAGAAACAATGGAGACACAGCCTTACCAGAAAATCAAAGATAGAATGATAGGAAATCCTCACATATCAATAATTACCCTAAATATAAATGGACTGAACTCACCAATAAAAAGACAAAGAGTAGCAGATTGGATCAAAAAACTAAACCTAACCAAAGGCTACATCCAAGAGACACATCTCAGCTGCAAGGACAAACATAGACTCAAAGTGAAAGCATGGAAATTGACACTCCAAGCAAATGGTATCTAGAGAAAATCAGGTGTAACCATACTGATATCACATGAAACAGACTTCAGGATAAAAAAGGTAACAAGAGACAAAGATGGACAATTCATTTCATAATGATAAAGGGGACTATATAACATGAAGACATAACAGTCATCAATATTGATGCCCCCAATCAGGGAGCACCAATATACCAAGCAACTACTAACAGAACTAATAGGACAAATTGACCAAAACACAATTATAGTAGGGGACCTAAACACATCATTGGCAGCTGTAAATAGATCATCCAAGCAGAAAATAAATAAAGAAATAGCACCCCTAATTGACATATTAGATGAAATGGACATAATTGACATTTATAGAGCACTTCATCCGAGAATATCAGACTATACATTTTTTTTTTCTAGTGTACATGGAACATTCTCAAGGATAGACCACATATTGGGACATAAAACTAGCCTCAGCAAATTTAAGAAAATTGAAATCATACCAAGCATATTCTCTGATCACAAGGCTTTGAAATTGAATATCAACTGTAAAAAGAAAGCAGGAAAAAACACAAATATGTGGAGATTAAACAACATAGTTTTAAAGAATGACTGGGTCAAGGAAGAAATAAGAGGAGAAATCAAAAGATATATAGAAAGAAATGACAATGAAAATACATCCTACCAAAATTTTTGGGATGCAGCAAAACCGTTTTAAGAGGGAAATTTATATCATTGCAGGCCTATCTCAAGAATCAAGAAAAATCCCAAATAAATAACCTCACAGTACACCTTAAAGAATTAGAAAAAAAAGAACAAATGAAACCCAAGGTCAACAGAAGAAAGGAAATAAAAATCAGAGCAGAACTAAATGAAATAGAGAACAAAAAGACAATAGAAAAAAATAATGTGACAAAGTTCTTTGAAAAGATTAATAAAATTGACAAACCCTTGGCTAGACTCACTAAGACCAAAAGAGAAAAGACACATAAACAAAATCAGAAATGAAAAGGGGAAGTTATCACGATGCAACAGAAATACAAAGGATTATCCAAGAATACTGTGAAGGACTATATGCCACCAAATTCAATAACCTAGAAGAAATGGACAAATTCTTAGAAATATATAGCCTTCCTAGGCTGAATCACGAAGAACTGGAAAACTTAAATAGACCAATCACCAGTAAGGAAATTGAATCAGTCATCTGAAATCTTCCGAAAAGGAGAAGTCCAGGACCAGAAGGCTTCACTAATGAATTCTACCAAACTTTCAAAGAGGATTTAATACCTGTCCGACTCAAACACTTCCAAAAATTTGAAGAAGGGACAGTACTCCCTAACTGATTTTATGAGGCCAACATTACCCTGATACCAAAACCTGGTAAGGATAACACAAAAAAGAAAACTGCAGGCCAATATGTATAATGGATACAGATGCAAAAATCCTAAACAAAATTCAAGCAAATTGAATGCAACAATGCATTAAAAATATTATTCATCATGACCAAGTGGGGTTCATCCCCAGGGCACAAGGATGGTTCAACATACGCAAATCCATCAATGTGATACATCACATAAATAAAATAAAGGACAAAAACCATACGATTGTATCAACTGATGCAGAAAATGTGTTTGGCAAGATACAATGTCCCTTTGTGATTGAAGCACTTAATAAAATGGGTATAGAAGGAAAATGCCTTAACATAATAAAGGCCATATATGACAAACCCTCAGTTAATCTCATAATTAATGGTGAAAAACTGAACCTCTTTCCTCTATGCTCAGGAACACGACAGGGCTGTCCCCAATCACCTCTGCTTTTCAACATATTGTTGGAAGTCCTCCCCAGAGCAATCAGGCAAGAGAAAGAAATGAAAGGTATCTCAATTGGGAATGAAGAAGTTAAATTGTCACTCTTTGCAGATGACATGGTGCTATAATAGAAAACTCTTAAGACGCCACCAAAAAGCTACCAGAAACAATAAATGAATATAGTAAAGTTGCCAGCTACAAAATTAATGTTCAAAAGTCCTTTACATTCCTACATACTAACAATGAAATCTCAGAAAAAGTAAAAAACAAAAAAGCAATTCCTTTTGTAACTGCAGCAAAAAGAATAAAACACTTAGGAATAAACTTAACCAGGGATGTGAAAGACCTATATGCTGAAAACTATAAGATATTTTTAAAAGAAATTGAAGAAGACACAAAGAAATGGAAAGACATTTTGTGCTCATGTTTTGGAAGAATCAACGTAGTTAAAATGGCTGTATTACTCAAAGCAATATACAGTTTTAATGCAATCCCCATCAAAATCCCAGTGGAATTTCTTTTTAAAGAAATAGAACAAAAAGTAATGAGATTTGTATGGAACCATAAAAGACCCCAAATACCCAAAGCAATCCTAAGAAAAAAGAACAATGCTGGAGGTATCACACTCCCTGACTTTAGCTTGTACTACAGGACAACAATAAAGCAATGTGGTATTGGCAGAAAGACAGACACACAGACCAATGAAATAGAATTGAGAACCCAGAATTAAACCCACATAAATATGAACAGATAATTTTTGACAAAGAAGCATAAAACATACAATGGAGAAAAGACAGCCTCTTCAATAAATGGTGCTGGGAGAATTGGAAAGCCACGGGCAAAAGAACGAAACTGGACTGCTATCTGTCACCATGTACCAAAATTAATTCAAAATGGATCAAAGACTTAAGCATAAAACTTGAAACAACAAACTGCATAGAAGAAAACATAGGTACTAAACTTATGGGCCTCGGGTTCAAAGAGCATTTTATGAATTTGACTCCAAAGGTAAGGGAAGTAAAAGCTAAAATAAATGAATGGAACTATATCAAACTAAAAAGCTTTTGCACAGCAAAATAAACCATCAACAAAATAAAGAGGCAACCAACTGAATGGGAGAAGAGTTTTGCAAACAGTGCCTCCGATAGGTGACTAATATCAAAAATATATAAGGAATTCATACAACTCAACAACAAAAAAACAAACAACCCAATTGAAAAATGGGCAGAGGATCTGAAGAGCCATTTCTTTAAAGAGGACATACAAACGGCAAATAGACATATAAAAAATGCTCAACATCACTAACCATTAGAGAAGTGCAAATAAAAAATCACAATGAGCTATCACCTCACCCCAGTTAGAATGGCTATCATCAACAAGACAAATAGTGACAAGTGTTGGAGAGGCTGTGGAGAAAAAGGAACCCTCATACACTGTTGGTGGGAATGCAGACTGGTGCAGCCGCTATGGAAGGCAGTATGGAGGTTCCTCAAAAAATTAAGAATAGAATTACCATATGACCCTGCAATCCCTCTCCTGAGTATCTACCCCAAAATTCGGAAAACATTTATCCATAAAGACATGTGTGTTCCAATGTACATTGCAGCTTTATTTATGGTGGCCAAGACATGGAAACAACCAAAATGTCCTTCGATAGATGAATGGATAAAGAAGTTGTGGTATATATACACAATATAATACTATTCTGCCATAAGAAAAAATTAAATAGTACCATTTGTGACAATATGGATGGATCTTGAGATTATAATGCTAAGCCAAATAAGTCAGACAGAAAAAGTAGAGAACCATATGATTTCACTGATATATGGTATATAAAACAGGAAACAACAAAAGACAAACAAATGAAGGAACAAAAACTTATACAGAGACAACAGTTTAGGGGTTATCAGAGGGTAAGGGGTAGGAGTGCTCTAGAAGAGGGTAAACAGGGTCTAATATATGGTGATGGAAAGAAAACTGACTCTGGGTGGCGAATACACAATGTGACATATGGATAATGTATTACAGAATTGTACACCTGAAATCTATGTAACTTTACTAACAATTGTAGCCCCAATAAACTTTCATTTTAAAAAAATTACCTTTTACTCTGCAAAATTAAAAATCATTCTCTGTAACTGCTGAGAATTAGTGCTATATTTAAGTGAATAAACTGAAATCTCAAAGCCCATGTTAAATATTCTGAAATTGATCTATTTTAAGTCTTTTTAAATTATGCATACTTTATTTTATGTCAATTTGTCCAGTAGCAGAGAAATACCAATAATATAGTGTAAATTTGCCTATAAATCAATATACAATCTCTTCTACTTGCAAATAATTATTATAATAAAGTGATGAAATTGAGCCCTTGGTCACAAAGGCTGGGTGCGTTTGCTTTTAGTCGGAATAGAAATAGTCACCCCAAAGTTATTTCATAATGGAAAACCAAAAGCAGTGTTTAAAGAACTATACTAGGCCTATTCTTTAATTATCCTATTTTGCAATGTCAATGCACACCATTATCTGTAATAACCAGTTTTAAAAAATATAGTTATGTTTTGAGCTGATCGAAAACTATGCTTTAGAGTCTTCCAAGACAGTAAATGCTTCAGTCTAACTCACCTACCTAATAAGTACATCAAGTAGATATGGTTGATATCATGTCTCCTGAAGACTTTGCCATTGAAGGATAACACTAAAACATCCTGTCCTAAAGTCCATCAACAGGAACACATGAGAAGACATAATAAGCCAATATATAATTTATTGTTACAAATTCATAACCATCTTCACTCACAAACTTGCATAAATGCTAAATTGAAGATACCTCTTCATATATATATATATATATAAATATATATATATATCCACTATTCAAAAGTATATTTTTATTTATTATGGATTCCTTATTCACTGCTTTTGAGAGACAGATACACCGAAATTCACATTTAAAAACAACAACAACAAAAACACCCTGAATGGCAACTGTTGGAGAAAAATATAAACGGTGAGTTAGCAGCTGTAGTTGAACTACCTTTTATTATTCATACCTACAAGTCGTGCTCAAGAAATACAGTGAATGTCTAAATTAAAAATAATTTATTACAGTAAAAGACATATTGCCATTAATCTCCCTCAAAGTACTCCCCCTCACTTCAAACACACTTATCCCATAATTCTTGCCCTTTCTGAAGCAGTTCTGGAAGTCCTCTTTCATGAGTGTCTTTAGTTGCACTATCATGGCTGCCTTGATGTCCTGAAATGATTCAAAACATTTTACCTTTCGTGGTCATTTTGATTTTGGGGAACAGCCAGAAGTTGCATGGTGCCAGACCCAGTGAATAAGTTAGATGAGGACACAGTAATGTTTTAATTAGACAGAAATTGCCTTATATCAGAAGTGATGTGTGAAACAGAACCTTTCTGTTGTGATCAACAAATGTGGTGAATGCTGCTGCTGAGTGCCATCCAATGGAAAGGCAGGGATCTTCAGTATGGGAGGCAGCAGGTCTAACCTTAGTAACAGTGTGTGACAAGTTTCAACTTGTTCGGTGCAGTCAGTCATGTGTGAGCTACGGTTGAGGGAAGGTGTGTTTTAAAGTGTGCTGTAAATCATCATGATGGATCATGACAACGCACTGTGTCACACATCCTTTCTGGTATATGGTAATTTCTGCCAAATAAAAACTTTACAGTGTGTCCTCATCTAGTTTGTTTACTGGATCTGGCACTGTGCTACTTCTGGCTCTTCCCCAAAGTCAAAATGACAATGAAAGGTTAACATTTTAAATCAATGCAGGACATCGAGGCAGCCAAGACAGCACAACTAAAGACATTCACAAAAGAGGACTTCCAGAACTGTTTCAGAAAGTGGCAAGAACGATGAGATAAGTGTGTTCAAAATGAGGGGGAGTATTTTGAGGAGGATTAATGGCAATGTGTCTTTTACTGTAGTAATTGTTTTTTAATTTAAACATTCACCATAGTTCTTGATCATACCTCATATATTCCTCACTGTGCCTTTAGAAGACCCAGTGAGGCAAACATGTTACAGGTGACAAGTTTAGCCAATCTATGTCAAAACATACTGTAAATTGTAGAGTTCCCCCCAAAAAAGTTTGTTGTGACTTAGTTTCTTTGGTTTCCTCATGGTTTACATTGGGCAGTAGAAGTAAATTGTGCACATACTTTCCATTGTCAGTGCCATCACAATAAATTGTCTGTTAAAATGCTAACTTTTATAGTACTTAGTACTGAGACAGTCTACTCCTGAGGCAAAAACAATGAACTGAAAGACAGGGAGGGAGCCTCTTTTTATTTTCTTTATTGCCATCATAGATGGTTCAGTGTGTAGGGCTCTCTCTAGAAAATGCTATGGATACTCATTTTGTCGTGGGCATTTTTCTGTGTCCTTTTTCAGTACATTTGTCTCATTTTTATATTTTTTTTCCAAATTTTGTTATTAAAGTTTGTCTTCATTAAACTCTAATACCTGACAAAAAGTGACCCAGCCCAGAGAGCTTCTTCATCCCTGCATACCTAAGACAATCCTTTCTAACTGAGAGGCATCCAGTGGCATGGCCATAAAAAGCTCATTCAGCTTCTTCAGGTAGTGTCAACTGGGACCAATAAAAAACCCTCAGTAAACCCAGATAAACCCAACAGACGGAAATAACAATGGAAAGGCACTGAAAGATAAACTGCCATTGGAACCATGGCCCCAAAAAAGTAGAAGACGACCTGCATATTAAATTTATACTGACTGCTACTTATAAAATATTTAGATATAATAGGACTAAAGGCCTTCTAACTTAACAGACAAAATGTCCAGGATACAATTAAAAAACCACCTGTCATACAAAAAACAAAAAACAACAACAAAAAAATCATAATTTACATGAGAAAGAACAATCTTGATGCCAAGAATGAGATGAGTCAGATGGTTGAATTACCTGACAAAGATTTTAAAAAGCTATCAAATAACTGTTTCAACAGTCAATTACATATTCTTTTGGAACATATGGAAATATAGAAAATTTCAGCAAATAAATATGTTATAAAAAATGACCAAATGGAAATTATAGAATTGAAAAATATAACAATAACAGAAATAATAAAAGAAAACTTGGTGGATGGGTTCAAAAGAAGACTAGAGAGGATAGAGAACAGATCAATTAAATTTACCCAATTTGAACAACAGAGAAAAGATAATGTTTCTAAAATAAACAGAAATTTCAGGGGCCTTTAGGTCAGTAACAAAATATCTTACATTTATATCACTGGACTCCCAAAAGGAGAGGAGAAAATCCGAAACAGAAAAAAAACAAAACAAAGAAATACACACCAAGACACATTATAATGAAACTTCTGGATGTGAAAAACAAAGAAAAGATTTGAAGGCAGCCAAAGACAAACAAGAGTTTTTATAGAACACCAATTTGAGTAACAGCAGATTTCACATTTGAAACCATGGAATACAGAAGAAAGTGGCAAAATATTTTTCAAATGATGAAAGAAGAAAACTGCCAACTGCAAATTCAATATTCAACAAAAGTATTCTTCAGAAATGAAGAGGAAATAAAGACATTCTTATACATAGGGAAATTAAAAGAATTTGTCACTAGCAAACTTAACTCTAAAGACTGGCCACAGAAAGTTCTTTAAACAGAAAGGAAATAATAAAATAAAGAATCTTGGAGCATAAGGGAAAAAGAAACAAAATCAAAATCGGAAATACAGGTATATATATTCCTTTTAATTATGAGCTCCATAAATAATATTTGAATATTGAAAAAAGAGGCAATCTGATATTCAAGACAATGACATCTAAATGTGTGGGAGGTAAGGGACCTAAACACAAGTGAGATTTCCATATATTTAGGTGGTAAAATGTTGGTAGCAATAGGCTGTAATAAGTCACGTATGTATATTATAATACCCAGAGTAACTACTATGAAAACTATGGAATTAAATACACTCGAAACCACTGTAGAGAAAATATTTCAGATCATATACCTGATAAGGGATTAATATCCAGAACATAGAAACAACACTTACAATTCATCAATGACAAGAACAAATAACTCAATTGAAAAATGGGCAAAAGACTTGAATAGATAGTTATCCACAGAATATATACAGTCAATTAGCACATTAAAAGATGATTGACATCACTAATCAGTAGGGTAATGCAAATCAAAACCATGTGATCACCTCATACTTGTTAGAATATCAATCATCAAAAAGACAAGAAATAAGTGTTGGTGAGGATGTGGGGAAGAAGAAACCCTTGTGTACCATTCATGATGGGAATGTAAATTGGTGCAGCCACTATGGAAAACAGTATGAGGTACCCCCCAAACTAAAAATAGAACTACTTTATGACTCAGCAATTCCACTCCTGGGTATATATCCGAAGGAAATGCAAAAAGGATATTGAAAAGATATATGCACTCCCATGTTCATTGCAGTATTATTCATAATACCCAATATATGGAAACAACCTAAGTGTCCATCAATGGATGAATGGATAAAGATGTTATATATTTTTTCCAATGGCATGTTATTTATATATGTATACATATATGCACTATGCTGTACATTAGATCCTCACAACTTATTCGTCTTGTAACTGGAAATTTATACTCTCTGACCAACATTTTCCCTTTTTTTCCAAGCTCCATCCCCTGGTAGCAACCCATCTACTTTCTGTATCTATGAGTTTGGCTTTTTTTAGATTCCATATATAAGTGACATTATACAGTATTTGTCTTTCTCTGTCTGACTTATTTCACTTCACATAATACCCTTAAGATCCATCCATATTGCCACAAATGGCAGAATTTCCTTTTTTTTCATGGCTGAATAATATCAATGAAATATGAATAAGTTCTGGGGATATAACATACAGCATGGTTATTATAGTTAATACTACAGAGGGTGTTAAAAATGTATACACATTTTAAGAAAGGAAAACTATACTAAAATTGTAATACTCAATATATACTGATAACAAAAGATGAATACAAGTCATGTTCGACTTCTGCAATTACAAGAGGAGCTCAAAGTGGTTACCATCAATGTCCAGACACTTCTGATTATGGTGAACTACTGCTTGAGCAACATTGACCAAAGTGTCCACTTTTATACATTTTTGAGGCACCCCTGGTATGTTATATACTTTCAAGTTGCCAAGAGAGTAGATCTTAAATGTTCTTACCACACACACACACACACACACACACACACACACACACACGGTGACTATGTAACATGCTGGAGGTGTTAGCTAAGGCTACGGTGGTAATCATTTTGCCACCAGTTGACATGTAATATTGCATAAATTTAAGATATGCAATGTATTGATTTGACACACTTATACATTGTGTAACACACTTATATATTGTGTCAAATCAATACATTGCATACCTTGAATTTATGCAATATTACATGTCAACTATCTTAAAGCTGGAAATAAAATAAAATAATAAAATAAAATAAAATAAAATAAAATAAAATAAAATGGTGCAGCTGCTGTGGAAAACAGTATGGTGGTTCTTAGAAATACTAAACATAGAATTACCAGATAATACAGCAATTCCACTTCTAGTATTTAACCAAAAGAATTGAAAGCAGGTACTCTATATCTAACAGATATTTGTAAACTCATGTTCACAGCAGCCTTACTCAGAATAGTCCAAAAATAGAAACAACCAAACTGTGCATTGATAGGTCAATGAATAAACAAAATGTGTTATGCAAACAATTGAATATTATTCAGCCTTATAAAATTCTAATGCATGCTATAACATGGGTAAACCTAGAAGACATTATGTTAAGTAAAATAAGTCAGACACAAAATAACAAATATTGCATGATTCCACTTATATGAGGTTCTTAGTATAAGCAAATCATAGAGAAAGCCGAACAGTGGTTATTAGGGTCTGAGGGAAAAGGGGTTTGTGGAGTTAGTGTTTAATGGATATGGAGTTTCAGTTTGAGATGATGAAAAAGTTCTGGAGCTGATGGTGATGACAGTTGCACAATAATGTAAATGTATTTACTACTACTGAACAGTATACAGTTATGCGCTGCAAAATGTTTTGGTCAATGATGGACTGCACACATGGTGGTGGTCCCATGACATTACCTATAATGGATCTGAAAAGTTAATATCACCTAGTGACATTGTAGCCAAGGTAAGGTTGTAGAGCAATACATTACTCACGAGTTTATGGTGAGGCTGGTGTAAACAAACCTACTGTGTGTCAACTATATCTTAAAAAAAAAAGAGAAAAAAACTTACCGTGGTGCCCGTCGTACAAAAGCATAGCACATACAATTATGTACAGTACATAGCATTTGTTAATGATAATAAATGACTACCTTACTGGTTTATGAATTTACTATCCTATACTTTTTATCTTTATTTTAGAGTGTACTCTTTATAGTTATAAAAAAATGTTTGCTGTAAAACAGTGTGCCATGTTACAGTGGTAGCAGCCTGGTACATCTCGTTTATTCTGTCTCTTGATTGTATCATTTTTTTCTCGTGCTTAATTTAATCTTGTGTTGTTTTACACAGTAACATGCTGTACAGGCTTGTACTCCAGTAGCAGTAAGCTGTACTGTATAGCCTAGTTGTGTGTGGTAGGCTATAGCACCTAGGTTTGTGTAAGTGTACTCTATAATGTTCATATAAAGACAACATCACCTAATGATGCATTTCTCAGAACATATCTCCACAGTTGTTAAGTGGTGCATCACTGCACTCTTAAGAATGGTTAAAGTGGTAAATTTTATGTTATATATATTTTATTACAATAAAAATTATAAATAAATCAAGAGTGACTCATAAAAACTGTTCAACTAATGCACAGAAAGGGAAGAAAAGAGAAACAGAACAAAACCAGAAGAAATAACAACAAAAACAATGAAATGGGCAACTTATGTGCTAACATTCCAATAGTTACCTTATGTATAAATAGCCTAAATACAATCAATGATAAAAGGTTCAGTCTGTTAGACATAACAATTCTAATCATAAATGTGTATGCAACAAACAGAACCTCAAAATACGTAAAACAGAAACTGATAGAGCTGCAAGGAGAAACAGAAAAATCTACAATTACAGTTGGGACTTCAACACTGTCCACTTAAAAACTGATAGAACCACCAGACAGAGTCAGAAAAGATAGAGAAGATTTGAACACAATCAACTAACAGAATCTAATTGACATATGCAGAACTACACCCAACAGCAGAGTATACTTTTTTAACTGAACACTCACTGAAACTTCAACAAGATAGGTCAGATCCTGGGCCGTAAACCAAACCTCAACAAAATTATAAGTATTGAAATCATAGATGATGTGTTCTCTAACCATAATGGATTCAAACTAGAAATGAGTAACAGAAAGCTAACAAATTTTTTTCTAAATGTGTAGATATTAAACTATACACTTCTAAATAATCCAGTTGTCAAAGAGCAAGTCTCAGTGAAAAAATTTAAAAATATATAGACTGAAGGGAAAAGAAACTCAAAATATGTAGGGTGCAGCTTAAGCAGTGCTGAAAGAGAAATTTATTGCACTAGAAATGAGAAAAAGTCTCAAATCAATCATTTAAGTTCCACAAGAAACTAGAAAAGGATTAACAAAAGAAACCCAAGGCAGCAATATAAAAAAATCAGTGAATGGGTCCACTTATATATGAATTTTTTCAATAAATATATTGGAAATTTTTTGCATATTTGTGGCAATTTGAAAAAACTGGCAGATGAACTGTGTAGCATAAAAAATATATATAAAAAAGAAAAGTCATGAAGGCATAAAATATATGTATGTATTTTCTCTTTCTTATGATTTTCTTAATAACATTTTCTTTTCTCTAGCTTACTTTGTAAGAATGCAGTATAGAACCCATATTCAAAATGTGTTAATTGACTAAATTATCAATAAGATTTCTCGCTAATGGTAGGCTATTAGTACTTAAATTTTTAGGGAGTCAAATGTTATACATGGATTTTCGACTATGCGGGGGTTGGTGCCCCTAACCCCTTAGTTGTTCAAGGGTCAACTGTAGTAGTAAATTTAATTTAACAATGTATAAACAGAATTACACATCATGACCCACTGGCACAATGTTGGTTCAACATACTAAAATCAGTCAATGCGATCCAAGTTACCAAAAAGCTAAAGAAGAAAATATCATATGATCATATCAATTTATACTAAAAGACCATTTGACAAAATTCAACATACATTTATGTTAATAACTCTCAGGAGATTAAGAATATAGGAAAATTACCTCAGCTTGATAAAGAACAGTATAAAAAATCTATAGCTAACATCATTCTTAAATATCATACTTGAATACTATCTGCGTTTCCCTAAGATCAGAAACAAGGCAAGGATGACTGCTCTTACACTTTGTATTCAACATAATACCAGAAGTTTTAGCCACTGTATTAGGCAGGAAAAAAAGCATACAGATTGAAAAGGAAGAAATAAAATGTCTCTATTTGAAGATCATATGACTGTCTATATAGAAGATCCCAAGGAATCTAAAAAACAAACAAACAAACAAACAAACAAAACCGAAACAAATAAAAACAAAAAACTTTAGAACTAATAAGTGATTTCAGCAATTCTGCAGGATACAACATCAACATACAGAGATCAATCATGTTTCTGTATAGTAACAATGAATGTGTGGAAAAGATTTAAAACACAATGACAAAAAATAAAAATGAGAAATCAATCTACTCATATTAAGGCTTAATACATAGCTACAGTTAACACAGTTTGGTATACTGGTAGATGTATAGACAATTCTATGGAACAGAATAGAGAAACCCAAAATGGACCCACACAATTATGCTCAACAGGTTTTTGACAAAGGTGTGAAAACAATTCAATGGAGGACAGGATGACCTGTCAACAAATAGTGTCTGAGCAATTAGATATCTGCAGGCAAACAAAATAAACCTCAACCTAAACCTCACACCTTATACAAAACTTAACTCAGAATGGATTATGAATTCAAATATAAAATGTAAAACTATAAAACTTTAAGGAAAAAAAAAGTCTTTGGAAAATACGACTGAACAGTTTTTAGAAGACCATTCATAGAAAAAAATTGATAAATCTACTTCATCAAAATTAAAAATTGTTGCTCTGTGAACATTCATGTGAAGAGGATGAAAAGCTACAAAGTAGCAGAAAATACTTGCATATCATTTATCTAACAAAGGACTAGTATCTAGAATAAAGAACTCTCAAATTCAACAGCAATAAAAAACTCAAATCAAATAGAAATTGTGCAAAAGCCTTGAGTGGATATTTCACCAAAGAGAGTATACAGATGGCAAATAAATACATAAAAAGATTTTGAATATCATTGGCCATCAGAGAAGTGCAAATTCAATCATAACAATAATATACAACTATGAGAAGTGTTAACATAAGTGATAGTGACAACATCAACGGCTGATAAAGATGAAGAGAAATTGGATCATTCACCTCTGGCTGGTGGGAAGGTAAAATGACATAGAGACTCTGGAAAACAGTCTAGCAGTTTCTTATAAAACTAAATATGCAACTACAATATGACTCAGCAATTGCACATTTATTCTAGAAAAATGAAAACTTATGTTCACACAAAACCCATACATGCTGTGTTTCCCCGAAAATAAGACATAGCTGGACAATCAGCTCTAATGCATCTTTTGGAGCAAAAATTAATATAAGACCCAGTCTTATTTTACTATAATATAAAACCGAGTCTTATATAAGAATGGGTCTTATATTAATTTTTGCTCCAAAAGACGCATTAGAGCTGACTGCCCAGCGAGGTCTTATTTTAGGGGAAACGGTATATTTATAGCAGCTTTAATCGTAATAGTCAAAACCTTTAAAAAGACCAGGTGTCTTTCAAGAGATGAACAGCTAAACATGCAATGGAATAGTACTCTGCAATAAAAAGTGTGAACTATTAACACAAGCAACCGCTTGGATGAATCTCTAGGACATTATATGAGTGAAAAAAGGCGATCTTAAAAAGTTACATATCATTTACAAATGATATCATTTTTAAAGTGTCAAAATTGAGACAGAGAACAGATTACTTCTTACCAGAGTGTAGGGATTGGGGTAGGGTGGAAGATAGCACCTGAGGGAGGTGGGTGTGCCTATAAAAGGTCTCACGAGGGATCCTGTGGTGACTGAAATGCTCTGTATCTTGACTGTGATGGTAGATTCATAACCTAAGTACAAGTGATAAAATTATATAGAACTAAGGATACAAACATATACACCCAAAAATTAATACAAGTAAAATTGTCAAAATCTTAATAATATTGGTGAATTTTATCAATGTCAGTATCCTGGTTGTGATATACTCTAGTTTTTCCAAATGTTACCATTGGTGGAAACTGGGTAAAGTATTCTTGGTATCTCTCTACTAGTTCTTTTATTTATTTTTATTTTTTATTAAAGTTTATTGGGGTGACAATTGTTAGTAAAGTTACAGAGATTTCAGGTGTGCAATTCTGTAATACATCATCTATATCTCACATTATGTGTTTACCCCCCAGAGTCAGCTCTCCTTCCATCACCATATATTTGACCCCATTTACCCTCTTCTAGAACCCCCCTTTCCCCTTCCCCTCTGATAACCACTAAACTATCATCTATGTCTATGAGTTTTTGTTTCTTCATTTGTTTGTCTTATTTTTTTGTTGTTTTCAGGTTTACATACCACATATCCGTGAAATCATATGGTTCTCTACTTTTTCTGTCTGACTTATTTTGTTAGCATTATAATCTCAAGATCCATCCATGTTGTTACAAATTGTCCTATTTCATTTTTTCTTATGGCAGTACTCCATTGTGTATATATACCACAACTTCTTTATCCATTCATCTATTGAAGGACACTTTGGTTGTTTCCATGTCTTGGCCACTGTAAATAAAGCTGCAACGAACATTGGAGCACACACATCTTTATGGATAAATGTTTTCAGATTTTTTGGGTAGATACCCAGGAGAGGGATTGCTGGTCATATGGTAATTCTATTCATAATGTTTTGAGGAATCTCCATACTGCTTTCCACAGTGGCTGTACCAATCTGCATTCTCATGAACAGAGTATGAGGGTTCCTTTTTCTCCACAGCCTCTCCAACACTTGTTACTATTTGTCTTGTTGATTATAGCCATTCTAACTGGGGTGAGGTGATATCTCATTGTGGTTTTTATTTGCATTTCTCTGGTGATTAGTGATGTTGAGCATTTCTTCACATGTCTAGACATTTTAAAAAGAAATTGAGGACGACACAATGAAATAGAAAGATATTCCATGTACATGGATTGGAAGAATCAACATAGTTAAAATGGCCATATTACCCAAAGCAATATACAGATTTAATGCAATCCCCATCAAAATCCAAACGGCATTTTTTAAAGAAACAGAACAAAAAAAAGCATCAGATTTGTATAGAACCACAAAAGAACCTGAATAGCTAAAGCAATCCTAAGAAAAAGAACAATGCTGGAGGCTTCACACTCCCTGACTTCAGCTTGTACCACAGGGCAACAATCATCAAAACAGTATGATATTGGCAGAAAAACAGACACACAGAACAATGGAATAGAATTTAGAACCCAGAAATAAACCCACATAAATATGGACAGATAATTTTTGACAAAGAAGCATAAAACATACAATGGAGAAAAGACATCCTCTTCAATAAATGGTACTAGGAGAATTGGAAAGCCATGTGCAAAAGAATGAAACTAGACTGCTATCTGTCACCATGTACCAAAATTAACTTAAAATTGGATCGAAGACCTAAACATAAGACCTGAAACAATAAACTGCATAGAAAAAAACATAGGTACTAAACTATGAACCTTGGGTTCAAAGATCATTTTATGAATTTTACTCCAAAAGCAAGGAAAGTAAAAGCTAAAATAAAACAATGAGATGATATCAAACTAAAAGGCTTTTGCACAGCAAAAGAAACCATCGACAAAATAAAGAGGCAACCAACTGAATGGGAGACGATTTTTGCAAACAATGTGTCTGATAAGGGGCTAATATCCAAAATATATAAGGAACTCATACAACTCAACAACAAAAAATATAACAATCCAATTAAAAAATGGACAGAGGACCTGAAGAGATTCTCCAAAGAGGACATACAATGGCCAACAGACATGAAAAAATGCTCTCTATTATTTCTTAAAACTGCATGTGATTCTACAATTATCTCAAAAACATTTTCAATTAAAAAAACATTAAGCTTAGTTTAAATTTAAGGTCCAATGAAAATCCTAATATTCATGAATGATAACCCAAAACAATAGAACAATTTATATTTCCAATATAGTATGTACTAAACTCATCATAAATTTACTCTATGTTTGTGATTTAAATTTTATTTTTTTCTTGAATAATATGTTTTATTGTGGTAAAATATATAAAACACAATGACCATTTCAACAATTCTTAAGTATGCAGTTCTTTGGCATTAAGTACATTCACAATGTTGTACAACCATTACCACTATTTATTTCCAGAATGTTTTCATCATCCCAAACAGAAATTCTATACCTATTAAGTCATAACTTCATATTTGTCCTTCTTCTCCACCCTGGTAACCACTATTTTACTTCTGTTTCTATGAATTTGTCTATTTTAGATACCTCATATAAGTGGAAACATAAACTATTTCTCTGGCTTCTTTCATTTATCATAACGTCGTCTAGGTTAGTCCATGTTATAGCATGTATCAGAATTTCATAAAGCTGTATAAGCACATTTAATTTATTCATTCATCAAAAGGTTGCTTCCACCTTTTGGTTATTGTGAATATGCTGCTGTAAACATGGGTGTACAAATATCTGTTTAAGTCTCTGCTTTCAATACTTTTGGGTATATACCAGAGATGGAATTGGTGTATCACATGGTAATTCTATATTTAACTTTTTGAGGAACTTCCATACTGCTTTCCATAGTGAGTGCACAATTTATATTCTCACCAGCAATGCACGAGAGTTCCAATTTCTCCACCTCCTCACCAACACACACACACACACACACACACACACACACACACACACACACACCAGCCAACTCAAGGGTGTGAAGTGGGACCTCACTGTGGTTTTGATTTGCATTTCCCTAATGTGGACAATAATTTTTAAGACACATTCATTTAAGCGTGAAAAGAGCACAACCTGTTCCACCCTTGTGATCAGAAAAATAAATTACTTTGAATCTTACCCTGTAAATGTCCATATGTTACCTATACTCAAGGAAGATAACCTCAAAATATATACAGCAAATTACAAGCATCTATTGTTGTTGCAGTTATCATTAATGTGTACTGTTTTTGTGAATAGTTTAAAAAAATATTCCAGTTCCCTCAATGATCTGATCTCAGCATTCAATGGAAGATTTCATGTTTCCCTATAGAATTAACTAAAGCTCAGTTTGCTGAACTCCCAGGTGTATTTTTATTTTAAAATGTTGTTAGTCAAAATAAATACATCCTTAACGTTTTACTTGTATGAATGATGCAATACTTGGATGGGCAGAGCACTGAGTCTAGTTCTAGACCTTGTTCTTCCTCTATAGTTGTGTCATTGTAAACCAGTCACATAATCCTTTAAAAGACTCTGTTGTCATGGGTGAGGAGAACAGGGGCTCAGGTATCAGAGCCGGGGACAAGTCTTTGCTCCATCACTCACAGTCAAACTCTTAGTGTATCAGGTCCTTGTCTGTAAGATGTGAAAAATAATCCACTCACTGCACCTTACATCTCCTCTTTCAGAATCTAATAAAGTACCTCAGAAGACAAAGGTGAAGACCGACTGTCAGGGACTGTTGCAGAGGTTTGGCTGTGAGGGGATGATGGCTTTGAGTAGGCTGGTGGGCGGGCAGGTGGGAAGAACTGGAAAGGTTCTATATATGTTTTTAAGGCAAAGCCAATAGGATTTGCTGTTTGATTGAATGTTGGGCATGAAAGAGATGAGTTGAAAAAGACTCCAAGGTTTGGGGCCTTTGAATTGGGAATAATGGAGATCTGTTTACTTTGATGAAGAAGACTGAGGTTGAAAAAGTTTTGGGTGTTAGGGAAGCTCAAGTATTAGGTTTGGACATGTTAAGTTAAAATGTCTACTAGACATGAACATAAGCATGGTGAATACGAGGTCTGATTTGTGTTTTATAAAAATTATTGGAGAAGAGTGAGACTGGACATAGGGTCTAGATGGAAGCTCCTTGTATAGTCTCAGCAAGAATGAGTCAGGGCATAAAGTAATGCAGTGGCACGAAAAATGAAGATGGGATGTAAAGGAGTTGAAAACAGAACAGATGATCAGTTGGAGATGAGATAAAAAAGATAGGGAGGGCTCATGGATGCCCCCATCCCCCCAGAATGCCTGGCATGAGACATTAGGTAACAGTTGAACAGAGTATGGGAAAAGGAACAAATCTCAGAGGGGAAAGATCAGTTAAGCTATATAGCAATAACTAATCGAAGTCATTTAGATACAAATTTAAATAAAGTACAGGCCTAATCATTGAGAAGCTCACTGAGAAACAGACAATAAAGTGATGACAGTCAGAAGAGTTCTGAATGTGCGAAAACTGAGTCTGTATGAGTGATATGGGGATCACATCTATGAGATAGCTAGGTTTGAAATGCCTGTGGAATAAGATATGAATCCAGTTGCTTGCTCCTGTTTTTTTAAAATTTGCAAGTATTATTCTGCAATGTTACATATCTCATTTCTTCAAGCCACCTAAAAGCATTTACAGAGTTAAATAAGAATAACATTACTTACTGCCATCCCAAATATTCTCCACAAAAAAGAGTAACTCAAAGTATTTTGCAAATCATGAAATAGAATACTAGTATTCATTCAGGTTTTACATTTGTTCACTTTTGGTGGGGGTGGGGGTGGGTGGAAGGGGGAGATGAGGACACAGATTGAGAAAAATTAGTGCATGCTTCTGTTCTTATTCCTTCACTGAGCTGTTTCTAAATACACCACAATTTTAAGACAAATATGCATACGACTATATATATTATATCATCATGAATTGGATGTGGGAATTATTCATGTTTTGAAGTCCTCTATTCTTCAGTTATCATTTTCTATCTAGAATGAAAAGCAAAAAAACGTACCTTTTATTCAGGAATACAATACTATACTTACATTTAAATATATATATATTAGTCTGAGAAGACCTATACAAATAATTCCTTGAAATTAATGTTAAATTGTGTTCTCTGCAACCCATACTCATGCAGACTTTTTAATTGTTAAATACAGAAAGCATTTTGAGGAAGGGAATTATTTGAAATAAAAAAATCCACTTAGCAGTTGAGAATAAATGCTTTCAGGAAATCATTCGGTTATTTGCTAAAGTAATTTTTGTTGTGGAAAGGTCAAACCCACTCATAAACCTAGCTTCTAAGTTCTTTAATGTTTAAGACCAAAAATGTCATAGAAAAAAACAATCACAAAACATGGTCATTATATGCTTCTAAGTAATAAAAGCTTGATTCCCCAGCACTAAGCCAACTTACTTATATCCCTTTTACAAACCAACTTATGAATTTATATTTGGAAAAAATACAAATTCAGATCTTGTCCTCTTTAAATACACTAGTGACTAAGCAACCAGGGTACAGAAGCTCTTAGACCTTGTTTTTCAAAGGTTATTTCTCTTGGCGCTTGAGATAAAGAAGTTCAAGAAATGGGGAAATCATTGTGATAATGTCACAATTAATGTCATCATATTATAGAGGTAAGGACAGTTCATTATAAAGTTGATCCGATGGTAGAGAACCTTTACCAAAGACACAAACTTCTTAAAAGCAGAGAACTGCATTTGCAGAGAATGAATCCCAAATAGCAGTTATTATTTTAATTATGACAGTTGTCAATGAAGTTGACAGGATGTGGTCACCTCCAATTTGAAATAATTTCTCTGTTCAGGATAAATGCATCAATGCCAAAGTTTGTCCCTTTTTATTTCTCTGAGTCTCATGACTTGAGAATCACACGTCTTGTACACAGGCAAGTTTCTAAATATATCACCATTTAGTCTTGCATGTGCATGTATATATATGTCTCCTACACATAACCCTTGAATTCTTAATCAGTTTTCTAAGTAGAGAAATAGTTGGATTCCTTTCTATCTAGTTTTAGTTCTTTCAAAGCTGATCAACATTATTGAGCCTAACCATGGAATTAAGATAAAATAGCATGATTCAACATAGAAAAATGTCAATTGCTAAACATAAGGGTGCTGAAATAACCAATCCTAGTCTGGCAAACACTCCAGGCATCCCCCATAGCAACAGAGCGGATGGCATAGCAACAGTAGCTGCTTTGCCACAGAAAAATTAGAAGAAATATTCTTGGAAAAAAGTGTAATCCATGTTAAAGTCAAATATGACGTTTTCTTTAACAAAAAAAACCTGTGAATGTATGTGTTACTGTGTTTCCCCGAAAATAAGACCTAGCCGGACCATGGGCTCTAATGCGTCTTTTGGAGCAAAAATTAATATAAGACATGGTCTTATTTTATTATAAGACCGGGTTTTGTATAATATAAGACCCGGTCTTATATTAATTTTTGCTCCAAAAGACGCATTAGAGCCGATGGTCTGGCTAGGTCTTATTTTCGGGGAAACACGATAAATACTATTCCTTAACAGCTGTAAATTCTCCAGTGCAGTGTGAAAGCCACTTTGATAACTCTCAAGGCAAAGTGCTTTGAAGCTGAAACTTACTAGGTTATTCTCAGCCAAACTGTTATGTTCCTTGAAAAGTTAGAGAACAATATTTTCTTTATTTTGCTAAAATAAACAGTTTTCCATTATTTTTTAAAAGAATCATTAGAAAAAAATTTTACTGAAGATACAAACTTACTTCATCAGCGCTTGAAGACTATTAGGTTATAACATGAAATATATTGATTAAAATAAATATTCTAAAATTTCATTAAAGTTAAAATCTGCAGGATTAGATCTGTCAGGCTATGAGCTGAGCATTTGCTCATAATTTGGGCATATTTCACATAAGAATTTTTTTTTTAAAAGATCTTATTGGGAAAGGGTAACAGGACTTTATTGGGAAACACTGTGTATTTCCAGGACTTTTTATTGGGGAACAGTAGTGTGTTTTTCCCAGGACTCATCAGCTCTACCCAAGTCAAGTAATTGTCCTTTCAATCTTAGTTGTGGAGGGCACAGCTCAGCTCCAGGTCCAGTCGCTGTTGTTAGTTGCAAGGGGTGCAGCCTACTTATCCCTTGCGGGAGTCGAACTGGCAACCTTGTGGTTGAGAGCCCACTCTCCAACCAACTGAGCCACCCAGCAGCTCAGCGGCAGCTCATAGACTTCATTCTAGTTGCGGAGGGTGCAGCTCACTGGCCCATGTGGGAATCGAACTGGCAGCCCTGTTGCCCAGAGCTCACGTTCTAACCAACTGAGCCACCCATCTGCCTTCACATAAAAATTTGATCACTGGACATTCCCAGATGTAAGAGAGTCTGAGGTAGGAGTTCCTGTTGTCAATCAAAGGCCACTGCAGCCATCCATAATAGGATCTAGATCTTGGAACGAATAAATCCCATGAACACCAGCTCTTCCTTTAGTTTTGGTGAAGATGTTCTGAGGGATCTAGGAAACCTGAGGGTGGGGCACAACATCTGGAAGAGCCAAGAGTAGACTGGCCTGATACTCAGACGTAGCATCACATTAGCATGGGCTCTGATGATGCTCCCAGGCAGTAATGCTCACTGTTTGATCAAACATATACAGATAGTTTTGGCTTAAGTTAAAATTCCTAGATCATTTCCTTTTACCATTAAAATAGTCTTGACTATTTTTGTGATTGTTGGTCTTGTTGACTTTATTGCATACCAGATACTGTCACAATCACTACAGAAGTGTTATCATTCTATGACAGAGGAAATGGAGGTATGGGGTAATTTATTCAAAATCACATGGCTGGTATAACTGGCACTTCAGACCAGACTGACATGTAGGCCCAAGTTCTCACCTCTAGAAGCCTCACCGTATCCTATGTGGCTCCATTTGCTTCATGATTTTATCTATAATAGAATCAAAATTAATGCAAGTTCTATCTCACCTCCATTTCGTACATGAATCTTAGACTGAAAACTTTAGGCATTTAAAATTCTTTTCCCAGTAGCTGCACAAAACACATATCTGACTATTAATTTCATTTTTTCCTCCTGAAAATTCTTTCATTTCCATTCCAATGCCACCACCCTATTTAAAACTCTTATTTTATTCATTAAGCAAACACTTACTGATTGCCTTATATTTTTAAAACATAGCACTCTGAACCAAAAAAGGAAAAAAAAATGCAAAATGTCTTTTTTGCCCTTAATACCTCTAAAATTTTATTGGTGATGGTGGTCAGATACTATGTTAAGTCATCTTTTACACACTTACCTTGTTAATCTTTATAGTAATCCTGTAAATAATGTAATATTCCATTTATTTTATACATGGGAAAACTGAGGCTCAAATGGCATAGTAGAATAATTTTTGTTGTGGAAATGTGAAACCCACTCATAAACCTAGCTTCCAGGTTCTTTAATGTTTAAGACCAAAAATGCCATAGAAAAAAATAATCACAAAATATGGTCATCATATGCTTCTAAGTAATAAAAAGCCAAGATTACACACCACCTATGATAGGAGTAAATACAGAATTTAGAACTCATCTGAAAACACAGTTCATACTCTCTAAACCAATATATTGTTTTCCAATTAACTGTCCAAATGGAAATGGCTATGTGAATGATACCAAAAAATATAGTGTTCAGAAGAGAAATACTTCCAGATGGATTATTATCAGGAAATTTGCATGGAGGGAGTATCATTAAAGGATGGGTAGGGTTTAGGTAGGTGGGGCCTGAGGAGGACATGCCTGTGAGGGGAAAGGCTGGTGGCCATGCAGGAAGTGGTAAGAGCTGTGTGACTAGCACACAGCCTTCTATGGTGAGGTTGTAACTGATAAACCTGGAAGAGAAAGACAAGATATTGGTGCGATTTCTAATTCTGCCACACACAGCTGAGCTCCCTTGGAGAAGGCACTTAATCTCTTCGGTCTTCAGTTTCCATATCTGTAAGTTGGGCATAATAACACTTACAAGGTTAAGGTTGGACGTGATGGAGAGTCAATTACATAGCCTTGACATAGTAATTCTTACAAATAAGGCTTTCATTCTTAGCTAAGGTATTTGTATTTCACTGAGTAGGCAATGGGAATCTGAAAAATGAAGCAACACAGAGAGGGAGACTTGCTCTCCCTCTCTGAACAATCATGTGTATATCAAAGATTAATCTCCCTTTAACACAACTAATATTTCCTATAACACAACTCTCTCCTGTTGTAGTTCTCATTGCATTCAGGGTAAAGCTGAAATGCCTTTGTTTGGAATTTAAGGTTCTGTTCAAGCCTCATCACTCCAGACACCAGTTTTGGCGTCAGCTATACTCATTTATTCAGAGTCCACCCCAAAGTAGGGTGACCAACTCATCCCAGTTTGCCTGGGATTTCATACTTTTAGCACTGAAAGTTTTGCTTCTGTGAAATCCCTTTATCCTAAGGAAACTGGGAGAGTTGGTCACCCTACCTCAGAGGCATTACAGTTTCCCAAATTTCCATATATTTGACTTCTTCCCCTATGTTGCTCTGTCAGGAAGTGCACAACTTCCAACTTTTAATCCAACACAATAACATGAATTATCTGGATCATCTGGTGTTAATTGGAGCAGATGGCACCTATAGGAGAATTATGCTTGGGTTCAATAGATTGAGATCAAATGTTGAAATTTTTTTTAAAACTATGTACTTGGAAATAAAATTTAAATACAAAAAAAGTTGCAAGAATAAGAAAAGTACAAAACATACTCACATACCTTTTACCCAGATCCAATAGATAAAATATCAATATTAATACATTTTATCTGTTTTATCATTTATGTTCTCTCTCTCGCTCTCTCTCCCCATCACATATAATATTTTTTTTAGACAGTAAAGGTTTAAGAAATTTTTAGCATAGTTAGATATGTTCAGAGGCAAGAGAAATCACTTCTAACCAGGAAGAAATAATGGAGGAACTAGCCTGAAACAAAGAACTACTGGGAAGTTAAATGTTCCAAGTTCTGCTTTAGGAAGACACTCGCAAGAGTGTCTAGTATGGTCTGGAAAGAAGAAAAGTCTCGAGACACAGACTAGTCAGTCAGATGCTTAGCAGTTCCATCACCAAAAGCCTCTGTTGAAGGACAGGGGTTGTGTTTGAGTAAAAATGAAATAATATTCTCTTACTGCCCAAGTTAGATAACAGTGCCTCACATTTTCTTGACTATTTGACCTGACTTAACAAGATGATTTATATCTAAGAGTTTTTACATTTCTTTTTAAAAAAGTAGAGATTCATTTATCACATCCATTTTCTCACCATGGTTATTCATAAATGGAGTGAAAAATTAAGGACCATGGAAAGAATTGGACTCCTGTGTATTTCATGTGATGGACTAGTTTTTTGGCAGAGTTACACAGGATGAGTTAAGGAGTAACTAGAAATAGTCTTCATTCCTAAAACATTGGAATTCTGCTTTTAATTATCATTAAAATGCCACCAGAGATCCATTTAAACAGTTTTTGATAAGAGACAAACTAACAAACTGTATCCAACTGCTACAGGGAGAATTTTTTAATTTCACAGTTGGTTGAAAAATATACTATCACAGTATAAAGGAGGAAATTCAGCAATGGCTACCTGTAATACAAGAATATACATCAGTAAGTGAGAAGAAGCACTAACATCCTGGTCGAAAACACTTTCATATATTCAAAGAAACCTAAAGCTCCTTTATTTGATCTTCTTATAGAACTTCAGGGATCCACTTTGCATTTTCTTTATTACTGCATCTGGATGAAAATCAACCTTTAGTTGATTGTGTTGCTCCCTGGCTAAAATCTCTTTGGATTTTTTCTCTCTTTTTTAAGTGTCTGGCGTTTTGGTATTCTCACTTCTCACATGGGCCTAATTTATGTGCTGTTCTACTAAACAAATGTGTTTACAGCTGATACTTTGGGTAGATAATGTTCTGTTTGCTCCAGGCAAAGACCTTAGGGGAGTTCTTACTGAGCAAGTAGTAACAGTACCTAGAACTATAAAACACAGGCTTTGTTTTCCTCCATTAGAAGAAACACCAGTAGCAAAGTGTGTATCCTCATCTACAGTGCTAAATGCAGCCAATGAAAGGGAATATGATGGAGGGATTTGCAAAGCCTCATGCTTTGCGAATGCATGAGGTTGTGCTGGGGCCTGTTAGTATTGGCTGGGGAGATTGTGCTCATTTCTTCCTAAAGCAGGGGGCTGCAAACACTTTCTGGTAACTTGAAGTTGGCCATGGAGAAAATATACACACCACAAAAACTGGCAAATGCTGCACAATTTTATTCTGAAACCCGGTTATTAAACATTGCCAGCATACCACTGCCCATAAAAGATCTTTGGATTATAGTAATGCCGTGACTCAGCTCCGGCTCCCCACACAAGAACGCAGGATATGGTGAGGCCAAAAAAGAACAACAATGGAGCCATAGATAGGGGAGTCATACCACTATATACTCGATGGCGGCTGGTTGAGACACAAAAGTAAACATCTGCCAGTACCCCAATGAGGTGTCTTCCTGCACCCTAGTCTTGCTAGCAGCCAGGCGAGACACAGGAAGTAGGATCAACACCACCCACAATCCGCCATCCGCTTGCTAACTGCACTTGCTAGCTGCAATCTGCCCTTGCTAGAGTAACCACGGCAGTTATATTAGTGGCTAATGGCTAACTGGTTACATCTGATGGTCAACTAATTACAGTTGATGGCCATCTACTACCCGAGCCAGCACCTTTCCACGTGAGGTTGAGAGCCTGGAAACTGCTCTCTGGGTCTCCGTTCCTACAATTATGATTCTGGTTTTATAAATACTGGACCATGGACAGGTTAAATTGAGTGAAATAAAAACTGTTGAGTTTACTTTGGAGTTGCCTGTCAATAGTTGGTAACACTGAATTCACCTCCAAGAGAACAATCTTAGAAGATTATGGACAAGGAAGAAGGATCTTTTCAGATAAAGATGATCATAGTTGGGCTCTTTAGAAACAGCAATTATAAACAAATCTCTACAACTTCACACACTGGCTAGTGACTGCTGGTTACAGAAACATGAGCTGCCAAAGTAGACGAAAAGAAAACAAGAACAAACAAACAAAAAACCTCTTTAGAAATATTAAAAAGTACATTAAATCAAATTCTTGGCATCCTGATTATTCACGAAAGTTGAATACACAAATCATGCTGGAAGCCATCAGTTCCTTTTGTACATAATGATTTTCTCCAACTGAATTTTTTATAAAATAGACAAGCTTAATTCTAACACCAAATTTAATGACTATTAATTGATTTAATGTGAAAGGCTAATTGAGGAAATAAATATTTAAAAAGAGGAGGGATATATAAGGATATATCAGAGCTATATCAGGGATATATAGGATTCGTAGATGGTATGAGGATAGACAGGTCAAAGAGAAGATTCCCTTATACATTATTTCCACATATATGTGTATTAAATGTAGGCAGTTTAGAGAAATAAAAAATTTCAAGGTAAAAGCCACATTATCAACAGAAGTCTCCAATACCTTTTGCATTATCATTTCACTTTTCTTAGCTTTTCACTGTCTTTCTTTATCTCTATAAATTATTATTCTTTTCAAATTATGTGGCTACTTTAGGGTGGTTCGTGTCCTCTTTCTTTCAGAAAGGTAAGATTCATGGATTTCAACCTTCCTTCTAGAAACCAAGAGGAAGTAAATTTCATGTAGGTTTCTTTGAAAGACAATTGAATAATCTTGACATGGGTTTCATGCAGAATCATTTCTTCAATAATGCTAAGTGTTATTCATATCTATAAATTAATTCTGCCTCTTAGTCTTCTACTAAGATCTGAAAACATTGCTTTTCTTCACATCAGATATGGTCTAAGTAGTCTTTTCATTTTATTTTTCCAGAAAGCTTTCACTGTAAAAAAGAGAGCAGAGGGTATTTTCTCATCTTGTTTCAGACAGTGATGGTACAGAATGTGCATTGATGCCCACACAGAAAAGTTAATAATATTCTACGAGGAGTCTATTTTTAAGCTAATAGAACTAATTTACGCAAATCAAATCTGTACTGCAGAAGGAAGAAAGATCCTCAAATGTTTGAAATAATTCTGGATAAACTTCAAGAGAAAAGTAACCTTTTCTTTTCCCACATTGGATTTCAAATAATTAAATGAATTCAGAGGCTTAGCCACTTCACACAGACTTTTTAATTGCTCATATTTATCACGACTCAAATTTGGTTCTGCACAGTCATTAGGCACTGGAACCAATACTCTGAGGGAACAAAATCCACAACAATCCTAATATTACTAAATGGCAGGATAATTATTTATATTCATTAACATAGAGATGAAGATGATTATGTTGGGAGACCAGATACCTAGGTCTTTACTGGTTAATACTGCATTAAAATATACTGTTTTAAAAGCCAGTATTTCTCCCATTATGCTTTGGCAGACTATAATCTTACTTTACTCAGAGAAGATAGAGCTCTCAGTGTAAACATAGGGTCATTATTCTATATCTATTCAATATATTGGGATTATATATAACTCTCACAAATAGAGCCACTGATTTTGTTCGATGTGGTATTTCTAAGTATCAATAAATATACAGAAGTCAGTTTGCTATCACACGGCTTCTAAGGACCAAATTTTTCTTCTCTTTAAAGTACAAGTAGAGTCTTAAATTTATTTTCCAGAAATAATATTCAATTACTTGGAGTAGAGAAAGTTATTTGAGAACATTTGTTTTCATTTGAAATACATTAATCTTATGTGAAATACATTAAATAAGAAACTTAGAGCTTAAAGGGATATTTTTATTAATTCTCTTAATTTTAGACAGAGGAGGTATCTAGAAATAATCTATTTCATATATACCTTCTTTCCAAAATTTACAAATTTTTCTTTTTTCTTCATGGATGTATACCTGAAATCAATATTTTTTTCCCCTCTAAACAATTGTTTTGTTACATTTAGCACAAGAAAATGTTTGCCATGATGACAGATGAAAAGGACATTTTTCCTAGTTTTACATTTATTTCTACACATTTCATGATCTCATTATGAATCCTGGGATTACTCTATGAGATCTAATAATCCAAGCATATTTCTAAATGTTCTTTCAGTCTAACAATTCATACCAGAGAAGTCTTTACATAAATTTTACTTTAAATAAACTGAATGCTAAATGGTGAAATCACAGATGTACTGTTAATCAGAATTCTGCAATTCCCATGTAGTTCTTACATAAAACTTAATTATAACTGAAAAATATATCTACTCCTTCCATCTTCAATACTCTTACCTTATCTAAGCTACCACTATCTCTTTCATGGGCAACTTTAATAGCCTCCTAGTTCTCCTTCCATTCTCCTTCATTCTGATCTGTTCTCCACACAGTAGCCATAGTGATTTCACTTAAGTGCAATCTGATCGTGTCATATTGTGCTTAACATTTTGTAAAATTCCAAGCACAAAGTTGATGCTTTTCCCTCGCTAGTGTAGTTAACTGTCTCTCTTTCTTTAGGACTCGGCTAACATGGAAATTCCTTAGGGAGGTGTATTCTAAGCTCCACATAGCAGATTCGGTTACCTTTTATAGTCTAATAAGTCATGCTGTGTGTTTCTCCCAGAGGATTTGTCCAAGTGCAATGATACAGTGATCTGTAGAATTACACATTTGCTGTTTATCACTTCCAATGGAAAGTAAGCTTCATGGGTGCACAAAATTTTGTAAGTATCCCCCAAACCTAGCACAGGACCCAGTGCATATTTCCTCAATAAATAACTTTCATGTATTGGTGATACTTGCAAATCATCATCAAGAGAAAGACAAAGCAACACAGTGGAACAACGCAAATAGATGAAGGAGGGGGAAGGGATAATCAAATTTAGAAAACATAATTAAATGGGGAAAGAAACGTCAACAATACATTTAGTTTGGGACATCATTTTTTTTCCCCCTGACCATTAAAACACCTTTATTTATAAAATTTCCTATGTGTGAGGGAGGGGTATTCTATTTCTCACAATCTGTCTCCTATTATCCTGAGAAAAACATTAAGTAAAACCCCAAAACCCTGGTTTGAAATTCTACTCTGTTCTAAAGTGCCTGATGAGTCAACTGACTGGGTATAAGAAAGCAGAGTATTCCTTATATATAATAGTCATGGATTGTACCAGTGTACTTTTCAAAGAAAGAATGGGACTATCAGAAGCATTTTATGTGATAACCACTGCAACTTGTTCTTCCCCTCAAACAGTTTTTAGAAGTGGCATAGGAATAAATTTAAGTAATTTAATCCCTAAAAGCAAAAGCTATCATGGGAACATATTTACCCCATAACCCCAACTAATCTGAACTTTACTCTCTACACTGTTCCTTAAGCCATTCTCTCAGAAGGACACAACTGGAACAAACTTTGTAAAGGTAGAACCTGTTCCTCTTTCCCATTTCTATGATTGTATAACAATGTTATGTATCCCAGAGAGGAAGTAATATTGAAGCCAAGAGGAGGCTACCAAGTGAAAATGTGGAGGAAACCAATTCCAGGCAAACGAACAAGAGAGTATTACCTAAAGTGGGAAAATGGACCCACCTGAGGACTGTGTGGCTGCTGCAGATTGAGAGATGAGGTTAAAGCTGTGGGCAGATCTCAAATCATGGGTTTTATAGGCTTGGGTGGAATTCAGGCTGTGGTTTGGATAAAATGGTGACAGAAGTGGATGGATTTCATGTGAGAAAGGAGGTGAAAATGGTAAACAACTTCTCATTGAAGAAAGGGATTGATAATCCAAATTCCAAGAAAAGACAGTTTAATCGCTTACCATTGAAGGGTGATATAAAACTATATGTTTTAGTAGATTTTTATATCTCCCCTTATGGATTTTCACCATCCATTGCTTTTTTTAAAATTAAAGTTTATTGGGGTGACAATTGTTAGTAAAGTCACATAAATTTCAGGTGTACAAATCTGTATCACATCATCTATAAATCACCACTCAGAGTCAGTTCTCCTTCCATCACCATATATTTGATCCCCTTTCCCCTCATCTACCATTCCCCCCACTCTTACCCTCTGGTAACCACTAAACTATTGTCTGTGTCTATGAGTTTTTGTTTCTCATTTGTTTGTCTTGTCCGTTTGTTGTTTTTGGTTCATATACCACATATCAGTGAAATCATATGGTTCTCTGCTTTTTCTGTCTGACTTATTTGGCTTGGCATTATAATCTCAAGATCCATTCATGTTGTCACAAATGGTCTTATTTCATTTTTTCTTACCACCGAATAGCATTCCATTGTGTGTATATACCACAACTTCTTTATCCATTCATCTATCGAAGGACATTTTGGTTGTTTCCATGTCTTGGCCACCATAAATAAAGCTGCAATGAATATTGGAGCACACTTGTCTTTATGTATAAACGTTTTCAGATTTTTTTGGTAGATACCCAGGAGAGGGATTGCTGGGTCATGTGGTAATTCTACTCGTAATTTTTTGAGGAACCTCCACACTGCCTTCCATAGTGGCTAAACCAGTCTGCATTCCTACCAACAGTGTATGAGGGTTCCTTTTCTACACAGCCTCTCCAACTTTTGTTACTATTTGTCTTGTTGATGACAGCCATTCTGACTGGGGTGAGGTGATAGCTCATTGTGGTTTTTATTTGCATTTCTCTGATGATTAGTGATGTTGAGCATTTTTCATGCTATTTGCCATTTGTATGTCCTCTTTGGAGAAATGTCTCTTCAGGTCCTCTTCCCATTTTTCAATTGGGTTGTTTGTTTTTTTGTTGTTGAGTTGTATAAATTCCTTATACATTTTGGATATTAGCCCCTTATCAGAGGCGCTGTTTGCAAAACTCTTCTCCCATTCAGTTGGTTGCCTCTTTTTGTTGTTGATGGTTTCTTTTGCTGTGCACAAGCTTTTAAGTTTGATATAGTCCCATTCATTTATTTTAGCTTTTACTTCCCTTGCCTTTGGAGTCAAATTCATAAAATGCTCTTTGAACCCAAGGTCCATAAGTTTAGTGCCTATGTTTTCTTCTATGCAATTTATTGTTTCAGGTCTTTTGCTTAAATCTTTGATCCATTTTGAATTAATTTTGGTACATGGTGACAGGCAGCAGTCCAGTTTTATTCTTTTGCACGTGGCTATCCAATTCTCCCAGCACCACTGATTGAAGAGGATGTCTTTTCTCCATTGTATGTTTTTTGCTTCTTTGTCAAAAATTATCTGTCCTTATTTATGTGGTTTTGTTTCTGGGTTTTCAATTCTATTCCATTGGTCTATGTATCTGTTTTTCTGCAGATACCATGCTGTTTTGATTATTGTTGTCCTGTAGTACAAGCTAAAGTCAGGGAATGTGATACCTCCAGCATTGTTCTTTTTTCTTAAGATTGCTTTGGCCATTCGGGGTCTTTTGTGGTTCCAAACAAACCTGATGATTTTGTTGTTGTATTTCTCTAAAAAATGCCATTGGGATTTTAATGGGTATTACATTAAATCTGTGTATTGCTTTGGGTAATATAGCCATTTTAACTATGTTGATTTTTCCAATCCATGGGCACGAATGTCTTTCCATTTCTTGTGTCTTCTTCAACTTCTTTTAAAAATGTCATGTAGTTTTCAGCATATAGGTCTTTCACATCCTTGGTTAAGTTTTTTAGGTATTTTATTATTTTTGCTGCAATTGCAAAAGGAATTTTGTTTTATTTGTTTTTCTGAGATTTCATTGTTAGTATATAGGAATGCAATGGACTTTTGTACGTTGATTTTGTAGCCAGCAACTTTACTGTATTTGTTGGTTGTTTCTAATAGCTTTTTGGTGGAGTCTTTAGGGTTTTCTACATATAGCGTCATGTCATCTGCAGAGAGTGACAGTTGAATTTCTCCATTCCCAATTTGGATGCCTTTTACTTCTTTCCCTTGCCTGATTGCTCTGGCGAGGACTTCCAACACTATGTTGAAAAGAAGAGGTGATAGAGGACAGTCCTGTTGTGTTCCTGAACGTAGAGCAAAGGGCTTCAGTTTTTCACCGTTAATTATGAGATTAGCTGAGTGTTTGTCACATATGGCCTTTATTACGTTAAGGTATTTTCCTTCTATACCCATTTTATTAAGTGTTTTAATCATAAATGGATGTTGTATCTTGTCAAATGCTTTTTGTGCATCGATTGATATAATCGTATGATTTTTGTCCTTTATTTTGTTTATGTGATGTATCACATTTATGGATTTGCGAATGTTGAACCACTCTTGTACCCCTGGGATGAACCCCACTTGGTCGTGATGAATAATCTTTTTAATGCATTGTTGCATTCAATTTGCTAGAATTTTGTTTAGGATTTTTACATCTGTATTCATCAGAGATATTGGTCTGTAGATTTCTTTTTTTGTGTTGTCCTTACCAGGTTTTGGTATCAGGGTAATGTTGGCCTTATAAAATGAGTTAGGGAGTACTGTCTCCTTCAATTTTTGGGAAGATTTTGAGCAGTATTGGCATTAGATCCTCTTTGAAGGTTTGATAGAATTCACTAGTGAAGCCAACTGGTCCCAGACTTTTGTTTTTGTGAAGGTTTTGGATGATTGTTTCAATTCCCTTACTTGTGATCAGTCTGTTTATATTTTCCAGTTCTTCATGGTCAGCCTAGGAAGGCTATATATTTCTAAGAACTTGTCCATTTCTTCTAGGTTACTGAATTTGGTGGCATATAGTCCTTCAAAGTATTCTTGGATGATCCTTTACATTTCTGTGGCATCCGTGATAAGTACCCCTTTTTCATTTCTGATTTTATTAGTGTCTTCTCTTTTTTTATCTTAGTGAGTCTAGCCAAGGGTTTGTCAATTTTATTAATCTTTTCAAGAACCAGCTTTTGTCCCATTTATTTTTTTTATTATCTTTTTGTTCTCTATTTCATTTAGTTCTGCTCTGATTTTTGTTATTTTCTTTCTTTTGCTGAACTTGGGTTTTATTTGTTATTCTTTTTCTAGTTCTTTAAGGTGTAACGTGAGTTTATTTATTTGGGATTTTTCTTGTTTCTTGAGATAGGCCTGTAATGATATAAATTTCCCTCTTAAACCTGCTTTCGCTGCATCCCAAAAATTTTGGTAGGATGTATTTTCATTCTCATTTGTTTCTACGTATCTTTTGATCTCTCCTCTAATTTTTTCTTTGACTTGGTCATTCTTTAAAAGTATGTTGTTTAATCTCCATGTATTTATGGTTTTCCTGCTTTCTTTTTGCAGTTGATATCGAACTTCAAAGCCTTGTGATCAGAGAATATACTTGGAATGATTTCAATCTTCTTAAATTTGCTGAGGCTAGTTTTATATCCCAATAATATGGTCTATCCTTGAGAATGTTCCATGCACACTAGAAAAGAATGTATAGTCTGATGTTTTAGGATGAAGTGCTCTATAAATGTCAATTATGTCCATTTCATCTAATGTGTCATTTAGGGCTCCTAGTTCATTATTTATTTTCTCTTTGGATGATCTATCCATAGCTGTCAGTGATGTATTTTGGTCCCCTAGTATAATTGTGTTTTGGTCAATATCTCCCATTAGTTCTGGTAGTAGTTGCTTGGTATATTTCGGTGCTCCCTGATTGGGGGCATAAATATTGATGACTGTTCTTTCTTCTTGTTGTATAGTCCCCTTTACAATTATGAGATGTCCATTTTTGTTTCTTGTTGCCTTTTTCACCCTGAAGTGTGTTTTATCTGATATCAGTATGACTACACCTGATTTTCTGTGGATACCATTTGCTTGGAGTGTCAATTTCCACCCTTTCACTTAAGAGTCTGCTTGTCATTGTAGCTCAGATGTGTCTCCTGGAGACGGCATATGATTGGGCTTAATGTTTGGATCCAATCTGTTACTCTGTGGCTTTTTATTGGTGAGTTCAGTCCTTTTACGTTTAGGGTGATTATTGATATGTGAGGATTTCCTATCATTCTATCTTTAGTTTTCTGGTAAGATTGTGTCTCCATTGTTTCTTTGCCTTTTTGTTGTTGTCTATTACTTCTGCGATGTGGTATTCTGTGATTTTTCCTTCTGTTTCTTTTTTTATTACAGTATAGATTTCAGTTCTGGATTTTTTTTTTTGAGTGGTTACCATTTATTTATATAAAAGAAATTTTGATATTTAGAGTATTCCATTTTCTTCAGCATGCTTACTTTCTCCATTCCCATATTCCAGTTCAGGCCTACTCTCCCCCATTTTATGTTTTGGTTGCCACAAATTGTCCCATTGATCGTGGTCGAATAGCCCCCTTTAGTATTTCTTTTAGTGCAATTAGTGTATTAGAAAATTCCCTCCACTTCTGTATGTCCTGAAAGGTCTTTATTCCTCCTTCATATGTATAGGATATCTTCACTGGATATATTATTCTTGTTTCATAATTTCTCTCTTTCAATAGTTTGAATATTTGGTTCCATTCTCTCCTGACCTGTAGAGTTTCTGCTGAAAAATCTGATTTTAATCTAATGGGCTTTCCTTTGTAGGTTACCATCTTCTTTTCCCTGGCTGCCTTCAGGAGTCTTTCTTTGTAGTTGATTTTTGACAGCTTCAATAAAATGTGCCTTGGAGAAGTTCTGTTGGGCTGAGGTAATTCGGTGTTCTATTTGCCTCTTGGATTTGAGGATCTAGTTCTTTCCACAAGTTTAGGAAGTTCTCATTGACTATTTGAATATACTCTCTATTCCCTTCTCTCTTTCTTCTCCTTCTGGTATGCCCATTATTCTTATATTTCTCTTTCTGATAGAGTCAGAAAGTTCTTGTAGAATTCTTTCATTTGTTTTAAGTCTCAAGTCTGTTTCTTCTTCCATCAGTGTCATTTCCAGGTTTCTATCTTTGATGTCACTGATTCTTTCCTCCATCTGGTAAACTCTACTATCTAAGCTGGCTATTTCATTCTTCATTTCTTCTGTTGAGTTCTTAATCTCGAGAAATTCTATTTGGTTCTTTTTAAAAATTTCAATCTCTTGGTAAAATGCTCATGTTGTTCTTTGATGGTGTTTCTGAGTTGATTAAACTGCCGTTCTGTTTTTTCTTGCATCTAGTTCAGTTTTCTCAGAACTGCAATCTTGAATTCTCTGTCATTTAAGTCACATATTTCCATATCTTTAAGTTCATTTTCTGGAGAGTTTTCACTTTCTTTCTGAGCTGTCTTGTTGCCTTGGTTATTCATGGCAATTCATGATTTATTATTTCTCTTCCTAGACATCTGCAGGAGTGGATTCTGTAACAGGTTGATAGGAAGAGGTCTTTGTTTTGTTTCCCAGTACTTGTTGGTAGAATGTTTTATTTTCTCTCCGACTGCAGCCTTCTTTCCGCTCTCACACTGTAGTGTTATGTTTTCTCTGCACTATTCCAGCTTCTCACACAATGGGGTGATTCCCTGGAAGGCGAGCTTCTCTTCTGTTAACAGTTCTCCTGGGTCATAGGGCACCATGTCTGTGTGGGGATGCGGAGAGCTTTTAAAGTTCCAAAGCTCTTCCTGCACCAGATACAGAGCCTGTGTGTTTCAGCAGTTCTGTTTATTCCTCCAGGGATCTGCCCAGATAGATGGGGACAGGGACAGTGTGGGTTGTGAGAGGTGGCCCAGAGCAATGGTGGCGACCACCACCACAGCCAGTGCTGCTTCCACAGCTCCCTCCCCTTTGCTGGAACTAGTTGGGCTGCAAATCTGTGTCTGTGGTCCACAGTTCTCAGAACAGCAAATATTCTGTTCTTTTGCTCTGACACTGCTACTGTTCCACTTCTAGCACTGGGCAGGTGGGGGCAGGGCGAGCTCTGGGAGGGTGGAGAGGGGGCAACTAGTCTCAGTGCCTAAGGCTTCCATTCTCTGCTGGGCAGTGAGGGCTTAAACCACCGTTTTCAGCCTTCTTCCCTCAGTCTTTGCTCTGAGGTCTCTGCAGTGAGCGCTGGGCTTCTCCGTGCCATATGCTGTCTCCTCAGCCCTGTGGGCCATAAACAGAGCACTAGCAGTCCGAGTTCTTCCCTCTCCTGCAGCTGCAGTAGTTCCAGGATTCAGCGAGCTGGGAGCACTGAACTAGGTCTGCGTCCTGTGCCCATGCAGCCCCGTTTCTGCACTTCTACCTTCCCTCTTCCCCTGCCCGTGCACTTTGCCCACCTTTAGGGGAATTCAGTAGTCAGCTTCCTCATCCCACCTGTCTGCTGTGCAGGGAGTCCTTTATGGAGTTATAGTTATTCAATTTGTTGTAAATTCCAGGGGAGATTTCCAGAGGCTCACCTCTTGCCGCCATTTTGATGTTCTACGATTCAATTCTAATGTGTGTCATTTGTGTAGGCTGTGGCCTCTACTGATGAGCCAGCCATTGAGTCAAATTGAGAAACAGTGGTATCAAATATGTTGTTATACTTCTGTGAAATGTACTCAGGACTCAACTATCTCCCTGCTCTCTGGTATGACAATGTGGCTTCTCTAGAGCATGTGGCAGAGACGAGGCTAAGCTGGATGCATGCCTGGCCTGGATTTCACTACTGGGACACAGCCAGCTCTGGCTAGAATTCGTTTTTGATCTCATTTTTTAATATGTTTTCTTTATATTTTCCAAATTATGCATAAATTATTGAAACTAGGTCAAAAATAAAATAATCAAGTTAATAATTCACCTTTGCAATTTGTCTCATTCAAATGTAAAGACTTAGTGAAGGTTTGCAGTCATATTAAAGTGGAGCCAGGATTATGATTCTGTGAAACTGCCCAAAAACTGTAGCTTGGAAAAAAAGGTCAAACACTGGACTAACACCAATTTCAATCCTGAAATCTATGAAAAGACTAATTTAACAACAAACAGAATGAAACAGCTTTATGGTTTTTGTTTAAAAAAAGACATGATTATAACAACAATGATATCCTGTAGGATTTTATAAATTGATGTTTTGATGATATTTGGAGAAAAATATGACTCTTGTTAGCGTTTTATAAATATCGGTTAAATAAATGAAATAGTGAGTGAACATCAGAAGGGAAATCAAGAGAAACAAAGCTAAAATTCAGTGTTTTGTTTATTCTCTTCTATTGGCTCCTTGACTTTTGTTTTGAATATCTTTTCAAAGTCCAGGTGAAGTCAATAACACCTCCAGTGATAAAAAAAAAAAAAAAAAAAATTTCCAGTGACTCAGATCTAAAAGCTTGCATGAAAATCTGGAAATTTAACACAATAGTATATAAGTAGAACATACCAGTTTTTCAGCAGCTATTGTTTTAAAGATTTTTCTCAGTCTCTGTTATTCAAAGATGGAAATGGACATTTTGAAATATCTCTTAACATTAGTGAAAAATACAGTAATAATGGGATTAGGATATATATTCTTCAGTCATTAAACCACTAGTTTTGCTGCACATGGAAAACCTTATCAAATTGGAATAGTAAATTCAAGGCCAAAGCAATCTTAAAATTATTTAGAACACCGATAAAGGAAAACTTCCTATTAATATTTTTTATTTGTGCATTGAAAACATGTCCTAGTATTGTACTTAATATTTTCTAGATTTATGAATTATATTTGAGTAAAAATCTAGCAACGGAAAAACTCTACATATATTTATTTTAAATAGTAACTCTTCTTTATATTTAACAACATTCAAAGTTTTTGCAATTTAGGATATTCCCTATTATTGAATAGAGTCGATAGGTGCATTTTACTTTAACTCACGAAGATAATTTGAAGAAAAATATTGAAAAAATACCCCCCAAAATTGCAACTGCCATCACTAATGATTACTTTTTGAGAGAGACAGTAATATAGTACGTATAGAGATGTACAAAGTTTTATCACAGGTAGTCCATGTGTACTTGAAGACTCTTAAATTGAGCAATTCTATCCAATATTCATGAGACATTAAACATAAGAGACTGTAAAAAGCTTTTTTACCTCATGAAAAACAACCCCGAGGAAAAAACAGGACATTTGAAGAAACAATCTGCATCTTTACACATTCCTAAACCTACTGATAAGCATAAGTAGAGGCCCCTTCAAATGTGTTATGCTTGTTGCCCTCACTGTCTTTGCACTATTCTAAAAATCACAAGAGGTGAAATTTGTGTGCTACCTATTAAAACTTTTTTAAAGTCATCATCAGTATATCAGATGATATTGCTTTTCATAAAAGACTGCTTTTTAAAAGATGATCCTATTCTCTATAGCAGATGACATGGTCAAACATGAGGGAGTTTGCAGATAGAAGGTAAACCTTAGGAAGAAGAAATCAGAACACAGAAAGCCTACACTCTGCTTGCATCTTTGTTGCTATAATAGGTGGTGAGTTGGCTTTCATTTCCTGCCATGTGGGCAGGGTGGATCACAGGTACTTGTGTTAGTGTTAGCGCAGCAAGGAGGGGTGAGGTGAATAAAAAATCAACCTGGGACCAGTGCCATTCATTCAGTGCTTCCTTCACTATTCAATCACTGAATACCACTGCCTATGAAGTTTCCAGTGAGGCACTGGGTTATCTTCATGAAAAGGAACAGGCAGGTGTGCATTCTCATGGACATTATAGTAAAAGAGGTAAACATCAAGGACTCAAGCTGATGTATAAATTGCTACAAACTAGAAAAGGGCCATGGAATAATTGTCTGAAAAAGAATAGAAGGAAGGAAATTCACTTCATTTGGATTCAGGCAAAACTTCTGTGGATATTATGCTTAAGGAATAAAATGAAAGTTTTTCCTCCCAACTTAATGAAAAGAAACAACAAACTTCCAGTTATATGCATAAATTAAATAAACCATGGGAGTAATATACAGCATAGGCAATATAGTCAATAATATTGTAATAACTTTGAATGGTGACAGATGATAATTAGGGTTTTGTGGGAATCACTTTGTAATGTATACAAATATTGAATCATTATGATGTACACCTGAAACTCATAGGCTATTGTATGTTAACTACTCGCCAATATTAAAACACAAAACCTTGCTTGCCATGTGGATCTTATCTGTGAACTATTTACGTATAACTCATTTATCAAAACACAGTGTTTCCTGCATGAGCGAGCAGCACCTACGCAGCACTGTCAACACAAACACAAACATGACATAACTTCTACTTCCAATGCATTTATTGACTGCCTAGACAGAATGACATATTACTATGGACACAGTAAAATGTATTGACTATAATAGAGGAGCTACTAAAAGCCAGAGGCAGCACAAGGGACAGGTGAAGGCTATCCCAATGATGAAGCTGCCTCAGCAAGTGTATGAAATCTACTGTCATTCTTTTATTTTTAAACTAAATTTATTTCTAGTTTTGTGCTAGGTGTATGCATTTATTTCACTTTTCTCATCACTTCCATGTTATGTAATTTCATAGTATTGCATATACTTGCATTTTGTGAGACATCTTAAGACCTTTAACAAAGAGAAGAGGCACAAATAGATATTAAGGGAAAATTAGGGATAAAAAAGAAACAGAAGATGTAACAGCCCTTCCAGAGCAAGGCTCTCCAAATTGGGAAAACTATTTAAACATGGAAGAAGGCACAGAGACAGCAAGTGCAAAGGCTGTGTCAGAAAAGGCAGCCATGTTAGTAAATTGGATTACAGGTTTTTGGGAGGAGATAGGGCAGAAGTTTTGCAGAAATATGTAGATTTCAAAACACAGACGGACTAGAATGGTAGAATTCTAATTTAGATGTGAGTCTCTGGCAGTGCCAGGGCAGTGAGGATCAAGTCAGCATTTGAGCAAGATAATTCTGGCTATAGTGACGTCGCAGAGCATGGCCAGACAGATAGGGTTTGTAATTAATTACGTGTGTGTGCGCGCGTGTGTGTCTGTGGTGCAGTTAAAGAAGTTCCCAATGTTTCTAGCCTGGATCACCAAGAAGATAGTAATGTTTTACATGAGAAATAAAGAGAATAGGGACAGATGTAGGGAGAATGATGAGTTCCACTTTAGACACACAGAGTTCAAGCAACGCTTCCAACGCAATTTCTAGGACTGAAACTTCTCAGAAAGGGTAAGATGAAAAGATTTGGAAATAATTTCCATTCAGGTGGCAGCTGAAACCCTTTGAATATTGGAGAGTAAGTAGGGAGAAAATATTGGCTGAGAAGAGGAGGGAGCCAGTACTAATTTCCAGAGCCTTCATAGTGCCGCAATATATGGGAAGCTCAAAAAACTTGCAGAGAAAGGTGCTGAAACCAATTCTTAGATTCCTAAAAGAGGGTCATGACCTCTTTGAGATATACCCTACACCTAGGGAAGAAACCAGAACCCAAGAGGATCTCAAGTAAGGGTTTGATCAATGAAAGCAATAAGCTTCTGTCCCCACAACTGTCATGACAATGTATATTTCTTGCTCTAATAACAATGAGGAGATATCATTAGGGAATATATTTGAATGATCCACATTTAAATAATGCCTCAGAGAGATGTCACCCTCACTAACCCTTTAAAAATAGACCAGGAATGTCATTGATACTATTATAAACTCTCTCTAATCTCAAAAATGAAATCCATCAAATTTAATGGGATGAAAGAGTTGCCAGGCATGTCAGCAAATTGCTAGACTCACAAGTTACCATACTGTATGTAGTAAAAGGTTCCCATTTGGTAGAGTTTTAAAATTACATCTTGAACACAGTCTAATTTGCCAGAAGTTTAACATAAATAAGATGATATTCATGGTATCTGAAATATTTTATAAACCTCAAGCTACAATTCACCTTTCTCCCCAAACTCCTTTATAGGTAGATGTACTTGTACATCTAATGATGTGCTACCCACTGAAGTTTTTCAATGATATACATAAATTCAATACAAAGATACATTCAATATTAGCCTTATAACAATACTATTCTCACTTACATTGGAGAGGTGGGCAAACACCACGGCATCTTGTGGCTCAAGTGGAAAAGAAGTGTTGCTGAGGGAGGACAGACAGGTAGCTAAGTGGTAGCACATCAGCTAGAGGCACACTCTGCCTCAGGTGCTCACCATCCCAGGAGGAGGTGCATAGCGGAAGCACGTTTGGGCAGTGCTCTAGATGGGAGCCCTACTCCACACCTGCGCTGCTTATCATTGGCAATTAATGTTGATAGGGCATTTGTGAGTGTGAAAGCAGAAAAGAGTGAAAAAACAGTCTGAGCCTGTGTGCAAGCTGCTCAGGGAAGCAGCACAGAAGCACTGATATTCCTGCCCAGATCTTCTGCCGTTGGGGAGGTCGGCCTTCTGCTCACCCTGGAGGAAAGCATCCTTGTCTCTTCTCTTTGGTATTTAGACATGTTTTCCTGATAGGGTAAAGGAGGGGTGATTGTAAGCAAGTTAGCATCATTGTTTTCATCAATTTTAATTTGCATTTTTAAAATACTTTAATATTTATGAAATAAGGATGCTTCTTACAATCAATGGCACGTCATATTTTAACTATAAACATTATTTTCTGATGCAGTCGTACATATGGTGTATTTTAAAACTAGTATCATTTGGTGAATTAAGAGAATTATGAATAATCCTGATCATGCCAACAGGAATGTGTCATTTGTGCTAATATGTATTACCTGGCATGTCTGAACTAGGGGAAAATGACCTCCCATTATCTATTGCCTTTAAATCACCACCACATATGCATGGAGAGTCTCTGATTTCTGGTTTTTCCTTTAGGAATTAAGCCATTTTTGGAAAAGTATGGGAAAACAATCTTAACAGATTAATTTTAGGACTGTGGAAAAGATGGGGAGGCAAGGTATTTTGTTTAATTCTCAGAGGTATTTCTATATCATGCGGGGTGACAGGCGGGGTCTCTGGTCCCGCCACCCACATAGGAACGCAGGATATGGTGAGGTCAAAAAGGAACACCCACGGAACTATAGGTAGGGCAGTCATACCACTATAGTCTCACAGGCGGCTGGGTTGGAGACACAGGAGGCAGGAGCCACACAATCCACAACCCGCCATCCACTTGTCTCTGCCAACCAACCTCGCCAGCTGCAATCTGCCTTTCTGCAATCCGTAATCCACACTCCGCCACGCCATGCCACACCAGGACTCCACACCACCACACCACACCACTATACCACCCTTTGCTAGCTTAGCCATGGCAGTTATATCAGTGGCTAATGGCTAACCGGTAACAGCCAATGGCCAACTAGTCACAGCCGATGGCCATCTACTACCCGAGCCAGCACCTTTCTATGTGAGGCCGAAAGCCTGGAAACTGCTCTCTGGGGCTCTGTCCCCACATTCTGCCTCCTGAGAATGTCAGCATCCTCAATGTTGTAAAGAGGATGTAAAAGTCTTATTGTGGTTGAAAAACATTCATCCAAGAGCTTTACAGGAGATTCAGCAGCTTAGTGATTGTTTGATTACCTAAATAACTCCATTCTGCAAGGCCCTATATTTCAATATATGTTTAATTGTCAACATTATAAAATAGTCTCATCACCCTTCTAGTTTTTTATAACCATATTTTACACTGTTATTGTACACATATACAATTTTGTAACTTGTGTCTGTTTAGTTACAATTGGATTTTGAGTATTTTTTGAGTGGTATCCTGCCTTTGTTAACTGCCATCTTTAATGGCTACATAATAGTTTCTTAAATGAATGTACTGCATTTTAAATGTGATTTCCCCTATTGTTTCCAAAATTTGTCAATATAAAACTATAAGATTCATGTATTTTGAAATATTTCTTTAGAGTTTAAGAAATCAGATTTAGGATATCAATGAGTATACATTTTATTATGGCTTTTGTAGAATAAGTGTTTTAGTTATTTCTGTACTATGTACAGATTCTATTTGCACTGTACTCTAGTTAGTGAGGATAATATATATTTTATTGTGGAAATTTTTTTAATAGATGAGGAATTAAACCTAACTTGCTTTCCTTGATTAATTATAAAGTGGAATAACTTCCCACATGCTTGTTTGAGCATCATGATTTCTGTTTTGTGAGTTAACTGTCCATGCCTATGTCCATTTATATATTGAGCTACTTTAGCTTTTTCATTCAATTGTTATAATCTTTTTGCATAATAAATATATTATGCAACATTCTGTTACATGTATTTTTAATATGGAGATTTTGATATCAGAATTTGAAGAACTGTTGTATAAATATATCTATTTTTCTTGTTTTTTTAAAAGTATAGATGTTTCTCTTTCAGACCATTCAGAGAATTGATAAATATTAAATTGAGTTTTCTTCAAATGCTCTTATTAAAAAAAACAACTTTTTAATTCTTAAGGATTTATTTTACTGCATTATATGAGATGAGGATTTACACTGAGTTCACTCTATTTTTGTTAACCAATTATTCTAATACTCTATGTTGAATAAATTTTCCCTTCCTCATAGATTTATGATCATTCTAGTAATATATTAAATTTCTAGATATGTTTGGGTTTATTTCTGGGCCAACTAATCCATCTGTCTATTCTCGAGATAACAACACATGACTTTAATTATTGTTAGACAAATGTCTTGCAATGCTCATTTGTGACCTTCTTACTCATTCTTACATGTTTTATTTCCTTCTCAATATTTTAAAGTGGAGATTTAGAAATATTTTGTTGTTTTGCAAAAAGATGGTTTTGAAGTTTTTATTAGGATTGCAATAAACCTGTCAAATTGTAGAAATTAAAATATCTACAATATATGCCATTCTCTTTTTAGAAATATGTCTTCTCTTATGATTTTTCACCTATTCACATAGGTGATATGTAATTCATATTAAAATGATTACTAGCTATTTTATTTAATTTGCTACTATAAATGAAATATTTTCCTATTTTATTTTCTGAATAATGCTCACAAAATTACAATTATTAAATATATTTTATCTTGCCAAGTTACCAACATTTTATTAAATTGTAAATTCTTTCACTTGATTCCTTTTGAGCTATAAGATACGAGGTCTGACAATTAAGTTCACGAACTTATTGCACCAATGCTGCTAACCTTTTTGGTATCAGAGGGTTTTTTCATTATGTATTTGAACCAACTGGACAAACAGTTCACCAAGTTTACCATTTGGATGTGCTGAAAAGGTTGCATGAGAAAGTTAGACAAAAATGAACTTTTTGCCAACAATTCATGGCTCTTGCATCATGACAATGCACCAGCTCACATGGCACTGCTGTGAGGGATTTTTAGCCAGTAAACAAATAACTGTACTGGAATACCCTCCCTGATCTGGCCCCCAATGACTTCTTTCTTTACCCAAAGATAAAGGAAATCTTGAAAGGAAGACATTTTGATGACATTCAGGACATCAAGTTTAGTATGACGACAGCTCTAATGGCCATTCCAGAAAAAAGAGTTGTAAAATTGCTGTGAAGGGTGGACTAGGCACTGGTGTCGGTGCACAGCTTCCCAAGGGTAGTACTTCAAAGGTTACCATATTGATATTCAGCAATGAGGTATATAGCACTTTTTCTAGGATGAGTTCACGAACTTAATTGTCTGAACTTCATATATAAGACTATCATTTATAAAGAATAATAAACACTATTTGTTTCTAATTTTCGTATGTATATTTTTCTTATTGCATTGGCCAGAACTTTCAAGGTGATAGTAAATAATTATGGTGATACTAAGCACCATTACTGTATTTCTCATTTTAAGACAAATGCCTCCTGTAGTTCACAGGTAAATTATATGTTGAAACTAGGGCAATTCTTGCCCTTAACCTTCCATGTGTAAGGCAAATGACTAGTCACAATAACTGCATTTCTCTTATCTAATAAAGAATCTACTTCAGAATACTAGGGAGGTAGAGAATATAGGAATCATGAAGGTCCTAGACAAATGATCAGGATCACCACATTATTATCATCATGACTTTGTAATGAGAATCTGCTCTGCTATATTCTTCTATTACACTTTGAGTAAAATTTGATTAGAAAGTTAGACCACATCCAGTAGAAAAATAAAATCTAGTTAAACCCAACACTGATAAGACCCAAAGAGTATGGCAAGACAAAAAATTTTAGAAAATATTTCTAAAATATTAAAAGAAAAAAAAGTACAAATTTTGTACTTGATAATAATGAAAGTTGAAAATGCAACATCACAGTAACATTAGCAAACATTCATTCATTCTTATAATTCTCTTTCTATCAATATGGCTTTAAGAATGTTTAACAACACAATTCATGGCATTTCAGATATTTATTTCTGTTTTACAGAAGAAAGTTAGGAGTGGTTTTGCAGTAAGATTTTACCACTTCTAACCAGTGAGTTTCATTTCATTCTGTTGCTTGGTGAACCAAATAGGCTAAGATGTTTCAGAATAGACCTTGCAAAATGAAGTTAGACTTTTAAGACGACTGGACTTTGAGATGTACAACAAAAAAGAAACTTGTTGGAACAGTGCTTGGGGACTGGGGGAAATCTGGTAAAAGAAACAGAACACAGTGGAGGCTGGGTAACCACTGGTCAGGCGGACAGGCCCAAGGTCCCTGAATGCACAAAGATTACACACGACAGCTGAAAGGTTAGTTTTCTTTAGGAAGTTGTCTACAAAGTTGTCAAGATGCAAAATTAGGCAAAGCCTTTTAAAAATATATTTTAATCTCTAAAATTAGCAATTAAACAATTAATGGTAATTTTGTGGGTATCTGTTTCCAAACTCAAAATGCAAATTCACTAAATCAGACCAAAATTTTCTAGTACACATAACCAGTATGGTCAGAGGTGGATCAAGATATTGTGGCCAAGTCTGTCATGCTGGGTCAGATTACTGAACAGATGAGAACATAATTGAATTACATATTATGACCCCCTAGATGAGGAGGCCCTGGAATGCAGTGTTCGTATATCTGTAAAACATGGAAGGACATAGTAACACAAACAGGGAAGACCCACTTCTGTCCCCTGACTTCATATGGCAACTATTATACCAATATAAGTACTGTATGCTAAAAAATATGACTGGATAGAAACAATAATTTCAATCATGTTGCATTCTAGGAGACACAAATGAACACAGGCAGATGTTCTCCCTGAATTAGTCTTTATATCACTCTATTAAAATATGAAACTCTTACAAAAAGGTGTTACTTTAAAGCATAAATATTTTATAAAATATTCCCTAGTTGCAAAAATACATCCTTGACATAGCCCTTAAATATTTTCAAAGGCCCAATTTGTTGTGAGAAAATACTTGAGGAATGGGTAGAATGTAGTTCTATTTTTGAGATCTTTAATAACAGAAGCAGTTATCATTTAAAATTTGAAAATTAATTTTGTTTTGCCATGAGCTTTTATTTGAGCTTCTACTTTGACGCTCTGTAAAACTCCAAGGTCTTCTAAAATTTAGGAGCTTTTAGGCTTTTAGATTTCATAAAATTTAATGAGAATATGCTCATCTTTCCTTTTGCTCAGAAAATAATCCCCTCCTTCCTCTCTTCCTCCTCGTCTCCCATCTAGTAACATTTACTGAACGCCTACTTCATTTTAAGGCAATGTGCTGGGCTCCAGGGGATGTGATGATGACTAACAGGACATGGTACTTGGCTTTAAGAAGTCCAGGCTAGTGGAGATGCATAAATTCAGGCATCTAATTACAATAAAACCCAGTAAGTTCAGTGATAAATGTATGTCTATACAGTGTGCTTTGGAGAATGGAGGAGAATTTTCCCACTCAGCCTGAGAAGATCAGAATGGCATAAAAAGAGGAGGTAGCAGGGCTAATGTGTAAACTCTTTCTCATAAATCTTTCTTATACTATTCCCACGAAAACTAGATGCTTAGGATTATCACTATTTATAGATTTGACTGTCAAATCATTCTTAGTCCATAATGTTAAATCTAGTTGACTATAAAACCATAAAACTAGGAAGTAACAGAAACCCAGTCATTAATGTATTCATTTTCTGTAATACTCAACTCTGCTTAATAATTGTAATTCTTTCAACTGTCTGTATATAATAGTATCAATGAAACTAGAATAGTTTGAATAGGTACGAAGACTCAGACTCTTTTAAATAACCATTTATAAAAAAAATGGCAATAATAGCATCCTCAAATTATAGCAGATTGCTTTGCTTTCCATAAAATCAGGACAAGAAGGATGCTATTCTCTTTACACTACAGTGAGCTCAAGTGGTGGAAATGTTGCCAAGATAATTCAATGAGCAGGAAATCATTTTGCTTGGAAATTTCAAAAATATCATTAATTTAGTTTGAATTTTTACAATGATTATAAAACATTTATAAAGCTGGCTGTATCTAACAGTTTTAACTGACGGGATTCCTTTTTTTTTTTTGTACTGCATCACTTTAAACATATTCTTCCTCCCCTCATCAATTTCAAAACGGAAAATCCAGGCAAAGTGTTTTACTCTTGCTTAACCTTTAAATATATATGGTGTGCTCAATGGAAAATCCATCACTTAAATAGTTTTTAGAAATTTGAGATCAAACAGAAACATATTTGAAATATAGATGAAGTAAGATATAAAAGAATACAATTTAGAATTGTGAAGGATAATGTTAGATGTTCTATGAAGGTCAAAGTCAACTCTTTCCCTTAAATTCCCTCAAAAGACTTAGATGCATTAAAGTATATAGTGGTGATAACTGTGATCCTCTTATCACTTTATTTTTCATCATTCTCTTTCATAATTCATTTGAAATTTAGCTTGACTCTTTCTCCCGAACATATTAGATATCTATCATAGGTAATAATTTTGAAATTTGCTTTCTAACTGACTGCTTAAGGGGAAAAATGAGATTTAGGATAATAGATAAGGACACTAATTGCCAGTCAGCATGTTAAATACTTTGCTGTAGAACATGCAAGTTGTTATTGGAGCCCTGAAAATGAAGCTGACTGATGCCTGAGGAGAAAAAAGACTTCTTTTCAGAAGTCACATTTGAGCATAGCCTTACAGGATTTACAGGTGTTCACAGGAGGCTAAGAAGAGAAAGGATGTATCAGACAAAAACACACACAAACCAACACACACATATAACAAGCTGGAACGTGAGATCCTTTTGGAGTATGAGGAGAGTAGCTGTTTGAGTCTATGGCATAAGTACCCTGTGAATGAGAGAGGAGAAGGGAGAGGGGAAAGCTGTGGTTGGCTTGTGAAGGATCTTACACGCCATGACAAAGATTTGCCATTTTATCCTCTAGACTGTCACTGTCCAATACAGTAGCCCCACGTGGCTATTTAAATTTAAAATAAATACAACTAAAAATTCAATTCCTCGGTTGCCCTAGCCACATTTCAAGTGCTCAATAACCACATGTGGCTAACAGCTGCCATATTGGACAGCACAAGTACAGAATATTTTCTTATCACTAAAAGTACTATTGGACAGTGTTGCCTTAAATGAGGAGACAACATAAAATTGCTAATTAAAAGGAAGAGAATGATCAGATTAAAACCATGCTTGATTAAAAAAGGTAACTCATATAGTGTGAAGGATGAGCTTAGAGGTGCTGGGACTGCAGGCAGAGGGCCAAGAAAAAGGAAACTGTGTAGCAGCTGAACTAAAAGTGTAACTGGGGAAAGCGCGAGAAGCTATCTATTTCAGAAAAATTGAAGGGGTAGGACCATGAGGACGATGCTTAGTTTCCAGTGTAGATGACTGGGAGGATGGTGATGTCTTAAGTGGAAGACACTACAGGAAATTATAGTGGTCTGGAGAGTGGAGATTAGTTTATTTTTTGGACCTGTTGTTTTTTGAGTGCCTGGGACGTAGAGGAGATTTGGGTCAACAGGCCTCAGAAATTTCCCTTCATTTTTCCTTTACAATAAACTCCTTCACAATTACCCGAAACAAGCATTCTAAGCTTTCACAGGACTCCTAAATTTTTTAAAGTAGGTTAAACAAGAAAGGAAAGTCAAGGTTCAAATTGGCAAAAATAATGGCTTAGAGTTGGTTTAAGGCTTTTTTCACTTCATTTTACTACTAAACCTGCAAATAAGCAGTGCAAAGGATACATGACAGATGAAGGCATTAGTAAGTGGGAGCTGCTCTACAGTGCCACTCTAATTCCAAGATCTAAGAATGCCTACATACCTGAGGTACCCCTTAGGTTAGAAGAAACTCTGGCTTCCAGACTTTAATATCCACAAAGTTGGAGAGCGTCCACATCAGCACTTGACGGTCTGCCTACTATCAGATAAGCCTGTTTTGTACTACAATGAAAGTTTCAGTATTCTACTGCTTACTTCTTCATGCCATGTCTCCACCCCCATCCCCGCACAGTTCTCTTTCCCATCCTCTTTATTCTAAGCTATTGAGTAAGCCTCCTACTTTGCAAAGAAAACAGAAGTACACTCCGACTCCCAGGTTACTGCCACGTTCATTCATCTCCATCACTTTCCTGCTTGTTTCTCAGGAAGGCATTCTTATTTATTTGTTGATTTACCAAGATTCACAGAATGCATGTAGTACAACTGATTAATGATAGAGTGAGACATGGAGAAGTTAAGATAGGATATCTTTGTAGTGGAGTCAATTTCATATATTTAAAGGTTCATATAAAAGAAACATTAAAGACCAAGGTGAAGATACAGAAGAGGATGAGGTCTCATAAAAGGCCAGAGTTGATAGATCGAAGTGCAGGTGGTAGATGTGCCCTGGAATGGAGGAAGGACTTGCACAGAAGGAAAGCTATGAAATCATAAAAAGAAAGGAGGCAAGGATGCAGATACTAGAGGAGAAAACATTTAACCGAGTCCTAAAGGTTTCAAAAGAATTATCCATTGGGGATAGTCACCGAGCCCACTTGCAGCTTGGCTTGCTATCTGTGTGGCTCCATATAAGTCATGGCATCTGGGAATGCTTGGGAGCACCTTCTCCAGCCTTGGGAAAGGCCAAGAAAAGCAAATCTGACTCTGGGTCCACACTGCTCCATACAGAACACTTTAGTCCTGGTAACCCCAAAGGGCAAATTGCCATCCACCGTTACCTATTTTTTGGACCCAAATCCCAGATTTTTGTTTCTGTTTATATATACCCAAGGATATAGTTATCTCGGTTTGAATCCTAGTTCTGTCTTTTAAACTTTACTTATTTTCTCAATTAAAAAAAAAAATCATTGGTATCTGTAGAGTAGAATGGATACCTCAAATTGTGAGGTATTTATTTATTTATTTATTTGTTTATTTACTTACTTACTGACTTACCAGAAATCATAACTATTTTTTGAAGGCATAAACATGCTACATTTTCTAAATTATGATACCATGTAGTCATTTCAGACTTTTACTTAACTCTGAGGATCCTTATCGGTAAAATATTTTCATAATTTTCAGTGAAAGTTCGGCTACATAGAGAACATTTTACACAAGTAAATTTAAAAATCAAAACTGCTCTATTTATTCTCGATACAATAATCAAAGAGGATAAAAGGCCTAAAACCTTTGCCATTATGATTTCCTGTCTCCACCTTAGTTGCAGGATGTGATTGGAACTTCACCTGAAAATTGCGTGTTTGGAACATAGAATATAATTTCCATAGGAAAAAATAACTTTACAAATTAAGTTTTAAGCCAACTCATAAAAGCAAATTTGAGACATGATGTACTTCAAATATCATAAATTTGCATGAAATAATAGAAAATAGCATATGGAACAGCAGTCTGTTTTCCTGTTACACACATTAAAACACTTTTTTGAACCTATGCAAAGCCCAGTGTTTCCTCAGCTTGACAAATTTAAAGCTGGAGTCTTAGCCACAGGTGGACATGGTCTATTCCATTACGCAAATAACATAGCATGTTACTGAAATTTAGGAGGAATGGATATTTAAATATGAGGGGAGAAACTTTAATATCCAAAATCTTTAGACTCAAAATAATCAAGATGCTCCCCTCTTTCATCAGGACCAATGAGGAGAAAGAGAAAGGAGAAAGAGAGAGAGAGAGAGAGAGAGAGAGAGAGAGAGAGAGAGAGAGAGAGAGAGAGAGAATGAGAGCTGTGAGAACAAGCCAACTATCCAGCTGTGTACTCAGATGGAAGCCAAAATGGCAGCTACAAGGGGGCACAAAAGAAGCTGTTACCTCCATCAAAGGGGAGAGAGGGAGGGGTAAGAGTCAATGGACTGATGCTGAGGGTGGGGTCACCTAAGAAGCACAGTGGTGTACCCATATCCATCAGCAGCAGATGGCAGGAGACCTGAGGCTCCTTTGGCTGTGATGCCCAAAGGGTGAGATCAGAGTTATGGAAATGATGAATCACTACAGGGCAACTTAGGAGCTGCCAGAAAAAAAGAACTGGAGCCATACAAAAAAGCCAAAACAAACAAAAGTTATTGCCAAAGGACAAGAGGGAAACAATTTTCATTTAAAGTACAGTAGCCTGCTCATGTGTGTGTAAGTCAGAGACTTCCACTTTAATCCTGAATATTCGATATGCATACCTCCCTTTATTAATGTTTCCAAGTACTCCTTTTTTAAATATATCTTCAACTTGAGTAATTTAAACTGATATAGCCATCAGATATTAAAATTCCTCTGTTTTAATTTAGTGACATTAAAATGATTGCATGCCTCATATTTAAATATACATGTGATGGCTACATTTTAACAAACTTAAATCTTTTTGTTTGAAAAAAGACTGTGTATAAAAATACATTATAAAGCAGAATACTACATTACTGAACACGTATTTGTTTGAAATTTAACTATAATTTATAAAGGTTAATTTATCATACAAAATTTTATTTGGTGCAAATTGGTGCCAGGGTCTATATTACGTGGAGTGAATATAATAATATATAAAAAAGACATAGTCCCTTTCCTTTTTGCTTTACCTCTGCAACCAGAGATTTCAATTGATGCACATGAGATACTAAATATAAATGTGTATTGTACATTACTTTTTTAATTGTTAAAATAATTTTGTATTGATATTTAAGCAATGGTTGGTGACCTAAATTTTTAAAAATGTTTTTTAGTTTTCAATCACAGTTGACATGCAATATTATATTAGTTTCAGGTGTATAACATAGTGATTAGACATTTATATCACTTTCAAAATGATCACACTAATAAATCTAGTACCCATCTGACACCATATATACTTATTATAACATTATTGAATGTATTCCTTATTCTATACTTTATATCCCATGACTACTTTGTAACTATCAATTTGTACTTCTTAATCCCTTCCCATTTTCACCCATCCCCCCAACATACCTCCCATCTGGCAACCATCAAAATGTTCTCTGTATCTATGAGTTTTTTCTGTTTTCTTTATTTTGTTCTTTAGATTACATATATAAGTGAAATAATATGGCATTTGTCTTTCTTTGTTTGATTTACTCCACTCAGCACAATACTCTGTAGGTTCATCCATGATGTTGCAAATGGCAAGATTTCATTAGTTTTGGTTGAGTAATATTCCATTGCATATATGTACCACCTCTTCTTCACCCATTCATCCATTGATGGACACCCAGGTTACCTCCATATCTTGGCTATTGTAAATAATGCTGCAATTGACACATGGATGCACAGGTTCTTTCAAAGGAGTGTTTTGGGTTTCTTCAGATAAATACCCAGAAGTGGGATTACTGGGTCCTGCTTTGACTTTTGCTATAGCCTTCATTTTAGAATCTATTTTATCTGGTATAAGTATAGCAACACCAGTTGGGATTTTGTTTCATTTTGTTTTTTCATTTCTGTTTTCATGAAATATCTTTCCCCATCCTTTTAATTTCAGTCTGTGTGTCTTTCAAGCTGAAGTAAGTCCTTGTAGGCACCGTATGTAAGGGCCCTGTTTTCTTATCCATTCAGCCACCCTGTCTTTTGATTGTAGCATTTAATCTATTTACATTTAAAGTAATTGCTGATAGAAAGGTAATGACTGCCACTTTATTATTCATTTTTTTTTTCTTTTTAAAGAAGTCCCTCTAAGGTTCCTTGTAATTACAGTTTGGTGGTGATGAACTCCTTCAGGTTTTTCATGTCTGGAACATTATCTGTCCTTTGATTCTAAATGATAGCTTTGCTGGGTAGAGTAATCTTGATTGCAGGTCCTTGCTTTCATCACTTTAAATATTTTGTGCCAATCCCTTCTGGCCTGCAAACTTTCTATGGAGAAATCAGCTGAGAGTCTTACGGGAGCCCCCTTGAGGGTAATTCTCTCGATGCTTTTAAGGTTCTCTCTTTGTCTTTAACCTCTGGCCTTTTAATTATAATGTGTCTTGGTGTGGGCCTCTTTGGATTCATCTTGTTTGGGCTCTCTGAGCTTCCTGGGCTTGTATGTCAATTTCCTTCACCAGGATAGGGAAGTTTTCCATCATTATTTCTTCAAACAGGATTCTAATTCCTTGCTCTCTCTCTTCTCCTTCTGGTAACCCTATGAGGAGAATGTTGGTACACTTGATGTTGTCCCAGAGGCCCCTTAAACTATCCTTATTTTTTTGGATTCTTTTTTTCTTTTTGCTATTCTGTTTAGGTGTTTTCTGCTATCTTATCTTCTAAATCAGTGATTTGATCCTCTAATGTACTGTTGATTTCCTCTAATGTATTCTTTATTTCAGTTATTGTATTCTTCAGTTCTGACTGGGTCATTTTATGTTTTATATTTCCATTTTTATGTTTCCTATCTCTTTGTTGAAGTTCTCACTGAGGTCATCAAGCATTTTATAACCAGTGTTTAGAACTCTGTACCTGATATAGTGTTTGTCTCCATTTTGTTTAGTTCTTTTTCTGGAGCTTTGTTTGGTTCTTTCATTTGGGACATGTTTCTTTGTCTTCTCATTTTGACTTTCTCCCTGTATTTGTGTCCATGTATTAAGTAGAGCTGCTATATCTCCTGGTCTTAGTAGTGTGGCCTTATGTAGTAGGTGTCCTGAGAGGTCCAGTGGCGCAGTCTCCTTGGTCGCCTGAGCTAGTTGCTCCAGGAGTGTCCCTTGTGTGTGTTGTATGTACCCTCCTGTCAGACAACTGAGCTTTGGTTGCTCCTGTTGAGCTTTGGTTGCTCTTTCACATCAATGGGAAGTTTTACCCTTGGGCCTGATTGTTTGTGAGGACTGGCTATGACTACAGTGGAGGAACTGTTGTGCAGCGGCTTACCCTACAGAGCAGAATTTACTTTAGTAGGGCTCTGATGCCTGTCTAGTCTGCCCTTTGGGTTTATCATTTGTGAAGGTGATTGGGTGGTGCTCTGGTATGGGCTGAAGCTGGCCACTGGGTTGTTGGCTTTGGGGCCTCTTGGAAGTGGCTCTGTTGCAGACCAAGGTCAGCTACTGCCTGTGTCCTACCTGGGGATACTTGGTATGAGCTACAAAATTATCTCAGATGGGTGCCACTTGTGCTGGGCTGAGAGGGGCCTGGGAGAAGCTAAGCTGTGCACTGAGGCTGGCTGCTACTAGTGTCAGGCTTGGGAATGCTTAGCAAGAGGTATGGGGCACACCAAAGCCAGCTGATGCTTGTTTGGGATTTGAGATCTTTGAGAGATTTTAGGAAAGTCTGCAGCATGAGCCAAGGCAGGTCATTTGTATGGAAAAGCCATGGGAAGTGGCTTGGATGGGCCTGCAAGTTGGGGGGTTGGGGGGTGGAGTTTCAGGGAATCACCAGGGCAGGATGAATAGTGTTAGTTAAGTTTATGGAGACATAGATATGGTTCCCATGTGTGTCTGCACACTGGATGGGGACAAGGTCTCAACAAAGGTACAGTGATACCTGTCAGCAGTTGTGTCTGGGAGAAAGCTGCCTCTCCAACCCTCATCTTGAAGTCAGACAACTCAGTTCCTCCCTGGATGTCCTTGACAGCTTTGGAGCTATTGCTCCAGTGCTGGAGTTCAGAGCAAGTGAGTCCTTCAGTGAGTAAGTCCATGTGCAGGCCCTTTAAGTGGAACGCCTGGGATTCCAGGCACCCTCTGTCTCACTCAGCCACAATCTCCACTCCTTTTCACAGCCAGAAGTTATGGGGACTTCTCTACCTGGCACTTGACCTCTGGGCTAGAGAGCCTGGTGTGGGCCTAGGACCCCTCACTCCTGAGATATTCAAAGCTGAGATATCCCTCCCAATTTTTAACTACCACACACAGGTGTGGGACCAGCCTTTTCTGCATCTCCTACCATTCTTTTTTTTTTTTTTTTTTTTGCTTTAAACATAAAATAATCATAGCGTAGAGTTTGCCTTCAAAATGCTAGTTAGAGGAACAGGACCGCCAGACAGGATGTGGGCAGCAGGGTAGCGTTGATGAAGGAGCTTCAGATGTTGGTAGACTGACCGCACTGAAAAGTGACCTCCAAATGTCGCCCACATCCTCGGGGTAGAGACGGATCAGAAGGTAGGGCCCTGCTCCATCTGCCCCCATCTCAAGTTGTCCCATCAGAGGTCACCCCTGAGGACAGGGTGACCCTGACCTCAGCCCTCTTTGCACAGAGACGTGCTGCTTGGAGGGGTGTTTAGAGGTGAGCTTCTCCTACCATTCTTGATGTGGCTTCTTTTGTACATCCTTCTAGGACTTCTGTTCAGCTAGATTTCAGGTAATTCTCAATTATGGTTGTTATGTATTTTAGTTGTAATTTTGATATGGTTGTGAGAGGAGGCAAGCACAGAATTTACCTACTCTACCATCTTGATCGCAAGCCTGTTTTTTGTACATTTAAAATGTTATTTAGATTTTAATAACAATTATTATTAATATCCAATTGATGACTAACTTCAGTGGCCACTTCTAGATACTTTGTCAAGTAGAAACAACATATCTGGCCATTACCATATCAAATACTATGTTTTAAATATAAACATTATTAAAGTAATACACTGTAATCTCAATACTACTAATTATACTGGCAGAGATAGAATATAGCTAGAAAAAATAATATTTTCATCTCCCTTAATTTATAAACAAATGGCATACAATTATTTTTTTCCTGTCAACAGAAATACTGAAATACATAGATAAGCAAATGAAACTGTCAATATTAATTCTGTGTTCCAGAAAATTTCTTGGCACAGTCAGTTGAGCCATTCTCCTAAGAGTTGCTTCTTAAATTATTAGCTTGCACAACAATCTTAGTCTAATATTTTCTCATGGAAACTAGGGAGAAATACCCAGAGAATTTGATGATTTCAAGAATTTCCTATTTGGGATGAAAAGTACCTCTGAGAAATGAAGGAGATGAGGTCCTCATGGGGTAGTTAACTAAATGATGGATGTGGAATTCTTAGCCAAAGATGTCATTTTAGGAGCAATCTTTTATTATTATTATTATTATTGTTATTATTATTATTATTATTTTTGCCACCTGACTTTTACTTACGCCCTAACCCACCCTTAACCCATCACAAACTTATAACTGAAGGAAATATTATAGTTGTGGAAAGCTATTTTCTGTGAATTAAAATAATACAATTCAAGGATTATAAGTGATTGCGTGAGCTGCTTCCCAGCACATTATAATATGACTTAATATATTATAATTAGACATCACAGAATGTTGTCAGAAAAGGAAATAAAGTTTGTAAGTTTATGTCAGTCATCTTTCCCATCCAATGCAATTAAATTATGTTTTAGAAATTCTCTTTTTTTGCAATTCAACCTAGTTTTTTTTTTTTTTTTTATCATGGTAGTTTTTGTGGAAGTGAATAACAGATTATTTATAAAACTTTTATCACAAGTATTCATACAATTTGATGTCAAATGTCCATCACTTTTTAAACCTTATTTCCCAAACCTGCTTTTCTTTTCTTTTGTCATGTTTTTTTTCGCTTTTTCTTTAACATTGCATGATTTTATAATCATTGAGATTTGTTTTATGGTTTAGCAATGGTTTCTTTTGTTTAATGTTATATGCACCTTCATAAAGAATATGTATTCTTCTGTTGATGGTAAAGTGTTTCATAAATGTCACTCAGGTACAGTTGGCTGTTAATGTTGTTCAAGTCTTTTCTTTCCTTCCTGTCTACTTCTATCAATTTTAAGTGAACAGTGTTGAAATCTTAAAATCATTATAGATTCATTTATTTTTCCTTCCAGTACTTTCAGGTGTTGTTCACATATTTTCAAGCCCAAAGTATAAGAAATTTGCTGTTTCCAGCTCAATATATCTTTGCAGCATGACTTCATTAGTATTAGTTACCATGAAGTCAATAATGGCTGTTGCTTCATGAATTATGGAACTAATGTGGAGATTGTTCCAGTTGCTGATTGTTCCAGTTTCATGGTCCATATATCCAGAATCAGGGTAAATGATTACAGGTTGGATTTGCAGACCACCTGAGCCCCTGTAAGATGAAAGTACTGTAGGCTGGGGAGTTTAAGATGAAGGAACCAGCATGGTCATGTTCTGGTAAAGGCTGTCTCTTGGTTCATAGCTGGAGACTTCTTACTGTGTCATACATGGTGGAAGGGAAAGACATAGTCCTCTTCCTCTTCGAAGGTAAAACATGTAATAGAACAGACAGGAGAACAGGAAATTGCAATATATTTTGAGATGTGCTATGTTAGGAATAATTAAGGTTGTTATGGTATAATTTAGAGGACCAAAGAGTGTTCTGTAAGAAGTGATTTCTAAGTAGACACAAGGAGCCTCGTGTTAGTCAAGTGAAGGAGGGCAGGAAGTAGGGAGGAATCGTCCAGACAGAAGTGGGATATTTGGGTTACTGAGAGGGTTTTTTTTCCTGGGAGAGGGAGTGTTATGAGGAGGATCAGGAAAGCATTGAGGGCAATTCTTACCACTGGCTGCCAACCAAACACCAACTGTCTACATCTGGTAGTCATTAGAGCCCTAACCCTATTCACATATTTGTCCCTCATCCTTGTGGCTCAGAAGAAGATGACTCCAGCCCCAGATCAGCAGGAACATCCTAATTAAGTCATGCCAATCGTGGTAACTCTTCCACTTTTCGACGATGAGCATGAGACTAAGTTGCTAGGGTTTCCTGGGGATAAAATCACCATGTTATTAAGGAAGTCACAAGAGGAACTCAAGGAACTAAAGTCTCTCTTCTTTCTGGACATTATCAAGTTGGAATTTATTAGGCTGGTGCAAAAGTAATTGCAGTTTAAAAGGTTAAAAATCATTGCAAAAACCACAATTATTTTTGCACCAACCTAATAACACTTGGCGCTATTGCTGTAGTTATTTTGCTACCAGGTTGTGAGTGAAGTATTACATTGGGAAGGGTTGAGCCAAGACCATGAGAAAGAAGTGAAGCACGAGCCCCGATGCACTGTGCTGAAAGTCCATTCTACCTCTGCACTTTTACTTGTGAAATAATCATTTCCTCACTGTTTAGTGCAGTTTTAGGGTAGGTATTCTTTTTCTTGCTATGGAAAACATGATGATATAAAAAATATGCAGAAGCCAGATACAGAAAGGAAATCTTGAAGGGAGAAAAGCCACATGGGAAATTTCTGTCCTTTAACCTCTGAAGGGTTTACACAAGAAATGGTATAGTCATTTAGTTTTTTTCTTCAAGAACTTATTTTGGGTGAAAAGTGAAGAATGGAGTGTAGGAGGACAGGTTGAGGGTCAAGATGGTGAACAAGAAGATGCTGCAGTATCAAAAGTGAGATGGCAGTTTGCACAAGGGCAGTGGTGGAAGTGAATGCCAAGATGTAGACACAGGTAGATGTGAGTTCAGCTTAGCTGGAAAGCAAATTTGCATGCTTAATATATGTACTGCACTGTATTAGAGGTTGAAGATACAAAGAGTAAGATAGGCTTTGCCTTCAAAGAGCTCATAGTTTAGTAGCAGGGGAAGATATACACATAGCAGTCAGCCAGTATAATGTAGTCTGCATTTCTGAGGCTGAGGCACTGGGTGCTATGAGAGGATTTATTAATTCCCTGGGGGAGAGAACAGAAAGGGAAGATTTCAAGAAAAAGGAAGGACATAGAATATTTAATATCTATACTTCCTGGCTTCCCACCTCTTCCTTAATTTATTGCAATCTGACTTCAGCTCTACTCCATTTAAATTTCTCTCCCTAAGTCTTCATAGGTGATTTTTCATCAGACTTGAATGTGACTACATTCAGCTTAATTAAATTCTCTTGAGCAGTTCTGTGTGGGCTTAAAATTCACTTCGTTGGAAAACTGATCCTAACCATGTAGACTGGCTTAATTACTCCCCCCATGTGTTCCCATGGCATGACCTCTATCACTCATCATACATTTGAAAGTCAATTCATTGTGTGATCACCACCCAAAGTCAAATCTCCTTCCATATATTTGATCCCCTTTATTCTCTTCTATGAAACTTATGTAATTTTATTAAACAATGTCACCCCAATAAATTTATAAAAAATAAATATAAGTCAATTCATTATCTGTCTGTATCCTTTATGGGCCTGTTAGCTCCCTGAGGGCTGGCACCATTTCAGTTGAGTTCACCACTGAATTCATTTCCCTATCAAGTACATGGTAATTCAAATGTCTTGGGTAAGTATTCATGGAGGAAGGAATGAGTAAATGAGTGGAAGAATGACTCTGTGATTAGAATTAGAAACATCAAGTTCAAAGCAGAGTGTGAGGGGAGATGAGGGTGCGGATATAGCAGAAGTCAGCTCATGGAGTGACTTAAGTATCTTTTTGTTGAGGTAGACACTACTGACTAAAATATTGGACTCAACAGTTATCATTGATGCCTCACATGTGCTGGACTAGGAAAAGGAAAAAATAATTGAAGTATAAGAAACTTTTAAACATGATTTTTACCACCTTGACTGGTTCAATATTTATTATGCATATGACACTACTTAGGAAGATGGGTCAGGGGAATAGAAAACTTTGCAGACAAAGAGAGATGCTAACATCTTAGAGAACAGAAATGAAATCGAAGAGCCAGAGTGGGCATGAAGTTTATCTAAATCAGTGCCTCTTAGATAGAGAACAGTTACATAGGAGCACCAGAGGAAATTTAGAATATTCCTGATTCCTATTCCAGTTCCAGAAGATTCGAATTCACTAGGTCTGAGTGTGGCTTAAGAATGTATTAAAAGCTCTTCAGGCAATACTGCTGTGCAAAGAAAATGCCTGATCCAGCTCAACTCTTTCATTTACACATAAGGAAACTGACCTCAGGAGAGACTTGTTGGCACTGCGCAGGCCATTGCTGGCAGAACCAGGACTACAACTCCAGTCTCTTCATCTTGAAACTGGGGTTCATGGCACCAGTTCTAAAGAAGCACAAGAGTTGGCTAGAGTTTGGGAGAATAAAATTCAAAAAGAATAATGTATCTTAATTCACTTATAATAACACACTTTTGAAATTAAAGGTAGACACTAGTTCTCTCCACCTGAGCAGTGAGGCACAAGAGTGAGATGAGACCACAATGTACAATGCAGCCACTTTGTTTAGTGAACTAAAAGCACAATAAACCTCACAGATTTTCTAGATCTGTGATGACAGTGGATCTACAGATGGCAGGGTGTTTTACACCGAGGGGCACATTATTAATAGCATTAACCACAAGCTGCTTGTAAAAAATAATAAACATCTGTTCTTTATAATTCCTAAGTACAGAAGAAAAAAGATGGTGCAATATTATAGTATCATAGGCTCAAGCCAGGTATGCATTAACTCTTTTCATTATTAAACATCAGAGTTATCAAAGGAGATTATTTAATCATCCTTTTTGGTGGGTCTTCAGTTTAAACCTGGGAGGCATTAGACCTATTCATTGCAAATGGCAGAGGGTGGCACGAGTTGATGTCTCGTTAGAGCTCAATAAGACCTCTAGCCTTTTAAGTGTTTCCTCAGTGGAATATCCTAGACAGTCCCCAAAAGCCCTGGTATATGTTGGCACAAATGCTATTTGAAAGGTTTGGTGATTTCAATTCCCTTCATTTTATCCAGAAATATCAGTAATTACTCAATATGCTTGCACAGAGAAACCATGGTCAAGATCTTCCTTCACTCTCTCGAGATAAGGACAAAACAATACGTCATCATGTAATATGACTGAATCCCTACAGGTGAGTAACGGGACGCTAGTTTTTTGATGACAACATAAGTCATTGTACTAAGGAGGCTGTCTGGATTATATTGTAGCTTCACATCCTGCTTTTCTCCTTTTTTTGTCATTCTTTCAAAGCTCATTTACCGAGTAAAGGAGAGAATACAAGCATGTTTTCATTTTTCAGCAGTTCTCTATTTAAAAATATACATATATTCATATATATGTTTTGTATGCATTTTTAAAAATGTACTAATTTACCACACTTTGTATATACTGTTTCTTTTTCAAAAATAGACATTCCCAATAGGAATACATTTTTCCTGCCGTATTAGAATATATACAGGTCTAACTGGAAATCACTTTACTCTGTGACAAGAAGGCAGGCAGCTCATGCCTAATGAATGGTTCTGACAGGAAGGACAAGGGGCACTGAACTCCAAATGTCATCAAATAGGATGACTTTGAGATGGCCGTGCTATACTGCAGGATGCTGTCAGAGCCACTTAGTCCTTAAAATACATCATCTGTGTCAATAACTGCCAAACTGACCTGTTCTTCTATTAATCCGGAATGTAATGGAAAGGAATTGGATGATTTAATTATTTAAAGTAGGGATAGTAATTATACTACATCATAGTACCTTTATGAAAATTAAATAACTTAGTGGGCATGTCATATGTTTTTAATAATATCATTAACAATATAAATATTTTGGTTAATAGTCATATAATATACAAATTATTTTTATTGATTATTAATATTTAATAAATATAAAAATACCCTATCATTGAAATCATACTTAATATAATTTAATTTTTAACCATTCAAAAATCTTTTGAGGAAATTTTTTCCCCTTAGTAACTCAGCATTATTAAAATGAACACATCATAATTATCATAAGTGAGGGAAACCAAGTTACAAGAAATCTACGGATAATAATGTGGCAAATAAATTATATTTGCTATCTTATAAGGTATTTTATATCGTATGTATTAAAGCATACTGATAACACTTATTAATACTTTCATCTGTTTGCTTATGTATTGAGCAAATATGTTTTGGGCATTAATTAAGTACAAGCCCCTAGATTAGATTTTTTAGGATATAAAGATTAATGAAGCACAATCTCTGCCCTGCCTTGAAACAGATTCCAGAATAAAAAGGGGCCAAAACAACAATATCGATCCTGAAGGATTTCATCTTTACACTGAGGGCAACTAGAGAACTATTGAAGGGCTTGAAGGAGGTGAAGTGATGCAATCAGCTTTGCATTTACATTGGAGGGAACCACCTGGAAGGACACTGCAATAATTCAGGCAAGAAATGATGACAGGCACACCCCTGAACTAACACAGAATCAGTGGGAAGAATGGAGAGAAGTAGATCCACTGGGGAGACATTAGGAGCGTAAAATCCACTAGTTTGAGGGTTAATGACAGGATGATTATTCCCAACTTTAATTTGTGCCTCTGAAGAGATGTGAAACACAGGAAGAATAGCTGGTTTAATCTCAGGGAAATGATGAGATACATTTGGGGCATTTTATACTGGAAATGTCAATGGGAAATTTCAATAGAAGTGGCTCCTCTTGAAGCTCAGAGGAGATTTTTAAGTGGGAGCTATATAGAAATAGTCATCAACAGTATCTAACAGCTACAGAAACCCATGGGGGATCTTCTCAACCCAGAGAATGCTTTCTGAGAGTAACAGGACAAAGGCAAAAATAAGCCTTGGTCTCCCAAGACCTTAGGTAGTGAAAATTCTGACAAGAAAATCAGAAATTAGCCATGATTAGTATAAGGAGAATCAGAGTAGTGAGTTGTGTCCGTGTCATGGAAACCAAAGGTAAAAACAAAGAACATGGCAGAGGGCATCAGTTGATTTGGAATCTAGCTAGGAAAACCTCTTGATTTAGCACTCAAGGGTCTTCTGGGACCTTGGCCAAAGAAATTTCCATGGAGGCCAGAGAGCCTCTGAATGAGGGATAGTAGCCGCAGAAGATGAAGAAGAGACCAGAAGCCCAGTCATAAAGGCTATGAAAAAGTATGAAGAGGGATTAAAAAAATATGAAGATGGATAAGGAGTCAAAAGAGTGCTTTGATTTTTTTTTTAAGACAAAAAGTAGTTAAAGAACCAACAGAAAGAGAAATAGCAGAGACTCAAAAGAAAGTGAGAGAAACTGACAAAGCAATAAGTAGGCAGATGGAGATAGGTACTGGAGAACTAGTTACTGATAAATCAGAACCTACAGATACAGATCAAGGAGGCAGGGTTTCCCTATACTTTCTTCTACTTTTTGTTTGGGAAAACATTCAGTATAAAATCCCATGTGTGGCTCTGATTTCACTCACATGGTGGCCCATTTTTTTCTATTCATTTAACAAGAATTTTTTGAAGGTCTATGTCCAAGACACTGCTACGCACACAGAGGATAGAGTGGTAACTCAAACAAGTTCCCGTCCCCAAGAAACTCACTGCTTTAGGGGTGGAACAGAGGTAGGGGAGCACACATACATTTCTAATCCGAAGGCAACGTGTTATAATCTTAGCATTGATTTACAGTTTACCATGAGTACAGAAAGGCCCTATATACCTTTCTATCTTTTAGACACGAAAGCCAATATTAAATTAGTGCACCTTCTCTAATATAATTGCAAACCACAGTCTCATAAATGTTGACCACTAAATGGCTGATTAGTTATTAATCTAGCGAGGGGACTGGAACTAATTAAGAGTGGCAGTAAATTGCATTTTGACCTTGGTCTAATCAGGCCAATTTTCTACTCTGGAGAACATGATTAATTATCTGGTTCATTTAGAGAAAGATCCCCAATAGAACAAAACATACAAACAACACCAGAACTTTTACCTTACAAAGTGTGATCAAAAAAATACAGTGAATGTTTAAATTAAAAAAAAATTATTACAGTAAAAGACACATTGCCATTAATTCCCCTCAAAATACTCCTTCTTGCTTCAAACACACTTATCCCATTGTTCCTGCCACTTTCTGAAGCAGTTCTGGAAGTCCTCTTTCGTGAGTGTTTTCAGTTGCACTGTTGTGGCTGCTTCGATGTTCTGAATCATTTTTACTTTGGGGAAAAGCCAGAAGTCACACGGTGCCAGATCCGATGAATAAGGTGGATGAGGACACACCGTAATATTTTTATTTGACAGAAATTGCCATATACCAGACATGATGTGTGACATGGAGCTTTTCTGTTGTGATCATTAAATATAGTGAATGCTGCTGGCCGAGTGCCATCCAAAAGAAAGGCAGAGATTTTAAAGACAGGAAGTGGCATGTCAAATCTTAGCACAAGTTTCAAATTGTTCAGTGCAGTCAGTTTGGTGTGAGCTATATTGAGAGAAGGTGAGTTTTAAAGAAGGTGTGGTTTAAAGATAGAGGCCATAAATCATCCTCTATCATGGGAACGTTTCGTGTCATATATCATTTCTGGTATATGGCAATTTCTGACCCGTCCTCACTCCCTCCAGTTTCCCCTGTTATTAACATCCTACATTTGGTCCATTTGTTATAATTAATGAACCAATATTGGCACATGACTATAAAGTCCATAGTGTACATTAGGGTTCACTCTTTGTGTTGTTCAGTTCTACATGTTCCAACAAATGTATAATGGCCTACACCCACCATTACACTGTTATACAGAATTGTTTCACTACCCTAAATATCCTCTGTGTTCCATTTATTAACCCTCCCTCCGCAGGAAACCCTGGCAAACACTGACCTTTAACTGTTTCCATAGTCTTGCCCTTTCTAGAATGTCATATAATTGGAATACACAGTTTGTAGCCTTTTCATATTGGCTTCTTTTACTTAGTAATATGCACATAAGGTTCATCCATGTCTTTTCATGGCTTGATAACTCATTTAATGTTAGAGCTGAATATTATTCTACTGTCTGTATGTATCACAGTTTATTTGTCTACTTACCTACTGAATGAAATCTTGGTTGCCTCCAAGTTTGGCAATTATAAATAAAGCCGCTATAAACATCTGTGTCCAGGTTTTCTACTCATCAGTGTAAATACCAAGGAAAACAATTGCTAGATCATCAGTAAGAATATGTTTAGTTTTGTAAAAAACTGCCAAGCTGTCCTTCAAAGTGGCTGTACCCACCAGCAATGTATGATTGTTCCTGTTGCTCCACATCCTCACCAGCATTTGTTGTTATCAGTGTTATGGATTTGGGTCACTCTAATAGGAGTGTTGTGGTATCTTATTGTTGCTTAAATTTGCATTTCCCTAAGGATATATGACATAGAGCACCTTTTCATATGATTATTTGACATCTGTATATCTTCTTCCATGAAGTATGTGTTCAAGTCTTATGCTCATTTTTTAATTGGGTTGTTTGCTTTCCAACTGCTGAGTTTTAAGTTGTTTGTATATTTTGGATAAGGATCTTTTATCAAGTATGTCTTTTGCAAATATTTTCTCTCCACATGTGGCTTTTTTTTCTCATTCTCTCAGTGTCTTCCACAGAGCAGAAGTTTTTAGTAAAGCCCAACTTAATGTTTTCTTTCATGGATGGTACGTTTGAGTATTATATCTAAAAATTCATCCTCCAACCCAAGTCACATAGATTTTCCTCCTATGTTATCTTCTAGAAGTTTTATAGTTTTGTGATTTACATTTTGGTCTATGATTCCTTTTGATTTATTTTTTGTGAAAAGTATAAGATCTGTATAATATTATTATTTTTGTATATGGATGCCTAATTGTGCTAGCACCTTTTATTGAAGTCTATCCTTTCTCCATCAAATTGCCTTTGCTCTTTTGGCAAAGATCAGTTGATTATAAATGTATAAGTCTATCTCTGAGCTCTCCATTTTATTCCATTGATCTATTTTTTTCGATTCTTCCAGCAATACCATGTTGTCATAATTACTGTGGTTTTTATATTGTCTTAAAGTAGTATCAGTTGTCAGTCCTTTGACCTTATTCTCCGTCAGTATTGTATTGCTATTCTGGGTCTTTTGCCTTTCTGTATAAAGTTTAGAATCAGTTTGTTGATAACTACAAAAAAACTCTCTGATGTTTTTATTGGAATTGTGTCAAATCTATTGATCAAATTAGAAAGAACTGACATCTTAACAATACTGACTCTTCCTATCTCTAGATATGACATATCAATATACTTAGATCCTCTTTCATATCTTTCATCAGAGTTTATAGTTTTCATCATATAGAGCCTATACATATTTTTTTTTAGATTTATATCTAAGTATTTTAATATTTTTGGTGCTAATGTACTGCTATTGAATTTTTAGCTTCAGATTCCAATTGTTCATTACTGGTATATAAAAATGCCAACTGACTTTTGTGTATTAATTTTGTTTCCTATAACCTTGCTATAATTGCTTATTAGTGTTTTTGTCAATTCTTTTGTGATTTCCTATATAGTCAATCATGTCACCTGTGAAGAGAGAGCATTATTTCCACTTTCTCAATTTGTGTACCCTTTATTTCCTATTTGGTCTTATTGCACTAAACAGCACTTCCAGCACAATGCTGGAAAGGAGTGGTGAGATAGGACATCCTTGGATTGTTCCTGATCTTAGGGGGAAAGCTTCTAGTTTCTCACCATTAAGTATAATGTTAGTAGTAGAATGTTTATAGATGTTCTTTATCATGTTGAAGTTCATTATATTTCTAGTTTGCTGATAGTTTTTATCATGGATGGGTGTTGGATTTTGTCAAATGCATTTTCTGAAGATTAGACTTATTTTTTTGTTTCTATTTACCATCACTTCTTCTAGCTTCTTGGGGAAATAAAACTATTCATTGAGAATCATGATATTTTAGTAGGTTACTATCTCTCCCTGTCACCAGAAGCTATGTATAACCAGATCACTGTTTATTCATCAAAACTGTTGGCCCCAGCATATAGTCTCTCTTTCTATGATGATGAATGTCTTGAGCACACGAGTGGATACCCCATCCAACCTTTCAATCACCTTCGCCAAGCCACCTAATCCACTCACTTACACTTACACATTCACATTCCAACAACTGTCACCAACCTAAGCTCCTCAAACCCCAAATCTCTAATTCTAAAACCATTCACTACCTATAATTCCTCTCATTTGAGCTTATGTGGTCAATGACTTCCACTTCTCCCTCATCAAAATCTCTGAATTGATCTACCTTCATTTCAGTAAATGAGACCTTTCTTATCTTCAATTCATTCTTTTTTCAGCTTAGATTCCATGGTTCAAAATTTCAGGTACACTCTTATCAAGAACTTAGTATCTTTGTACTTTTTATTTCTTCACTTCCAATTGGCAAAACCCCAATTGTGGAAAAATACAACTCAACTGCTTTATTTTGCCTACATCTGAGCAAATACAAATGAAGAAATCACAACAGGGCATATAGTGACACTGTAAATTTGTAATCAGAAAAATCAAATTTGTCCTCAGGACTGTTTAGCAATTTGATTATATTTTTGTTCCACTCTCTCTACTATTTTCTACAGGGAATGCTTCAAAACTTCTTTACTTACTTTGACCTGGGACAACTCCCTTAATATTCACCATTGTCTTAGCAGATATCTTGTGTTCTACTTCACAGAGCAAAGGGAAGCCATCATTTATATTAGAATTCTATCTAGTACTGTCTAACAAGCCTACAAATATATCTAGATGATGCCTTTTAAAAAACTTATTTCATTAGTGAGGGAGAAGTTCTTCCTCTCTAGGGCCAGGGCCACCCCTTATAACTTGGAACTTATTTCTTAGAAATTCCAAAATATCAACCACCCCTTACTATAATATATTCAATAGTTATCTTGTAGTTAGATTCTTTCCCATCATAATTAACATTATCAATTATCTCCATTAAAAAAGTGCCTCAACTAATATGGCCTCTCTCTCATTTCCTCTTCTTATTTACAATGAAAATGAAAAAAGCTCCTTATATATATGATAGATTATACATTTAATTAAAATATTTCCTCCCCACTGTTTCCTTGTTCACATTAGGTTTGCCATGTGGATTTCTTTAGCTAATGAAATATATGTGAAAGTGAAGCTATTAGAGTAATTGCATGGACCTGCCACTTTCCATTTTTCTTCCACTATAAGATCAACAATATCTCAGATAATGGCTGGCACTTCATCCTGATCTTGAATGATGCAGGACATCAGCAGAGCTTGTCAATTGACAATGGATAATAATTCGAGCACAAAATCAAACTTTGTGATAGTGTGCCCATTGAAGTCTTAAGGTGTTTTTTTTACTGCGTCATACTTTAAGCTACATTGACTTGTACATGACTTCGTGCCTCCATTTTCTCCTTCCCCATTACTTCTCAACCCTCTTAAATCTGATTTCAGGGCTATCTCTTTATTGCTACATGTCAGCAAGTTAAGTGGCTATTTTTCAGTACTATCTTAACTAAGATCCCTCCAAAAAGCATTTCAAATATTTGGTCGTTCCCTCCTTTTTGAAACATCCTCTTTTCAAAGATTTTATTGCAATCTGCTAATACAGACTATTCCAGATCTCCCTATAATATCTTCTTGTTTCCTCTCAAACCTCCTTCTCCATTTCTTTGGCCATTAAATACTGGAGCTTCTCAAGGCTCTATCCTAATATTTTATCTCTTCTCATTCTTAAAATTTTCAATCTATGATTTTATTTTCTTCCTTTACTTATCTGATGTTCAAACTTATATCTTCAGGTTAAACTTCTCTGAGTTTCTGACATGCATATATCAAAAAGTCTACTTTATCTCTCCATTTAAATATCCTAAAGACACCTCATATCCAATATGTCCCAAATACAATGCATAACCCTTGCCCTCAGGTTTATTTCTGGTGTTTATTTCATTTTCTCTCATTTCTTCATAAGCTTCATGAGACAGAGTCCATGCCTATTTTTGACTTTTAAAGTACCCGTGAAAAGGTGCCAAAATTCCAAGCATGATAAATTTAAAAAAAAATAACAATTACATATATCAAGATCGAACTGCAGATAACGATGTAATTTTAAAAGTTAAAAGAAAAGATAGTTTGTCTTTCTTTAATGGATTGATGATAGTCAGACAGCTGATTTCTCAGAACTGACAGTGAAAGCCAGAAGTTAGTGGAATAATACAGTATTAGGTTGGTGCGAAAGTAATTGCGCTTTAAAAGGTTAAAAACAATGGCAAAAACCGCAATCACTTTTGCACCAATCTAATACTTAGGGCTGCAAGAAAACTATCAACTTAGAATTGTAAAATCAGTGAAAATACCGTTTAAGAACAAAACAGAAGTAAGGACTTTTTCATATAAATAAAAAAAAATGAAGAGTGTCTATTGCTAGTGGCTCCTCTCTATAGGGAATTCCAGAAGATATATTTTAGGCAGCAGGAAAAATGACACCAGATGGAAGTCTGAGATGCAAGAATAATGAGGGACAGGAAAGTGGCAAATATGTGAATAAATCCATACAAACATTTACTGAATAAAACCTTAATGTCTCATTTGGAGGAGTTAAAATATAGAAAAAAACTTAAAGGACAGTTCAAAATTGGAGTGACTATAAACAAAAGGAAAATCAAGGTAATGATACACACACATTCAGGGAACTTTTATTTTAAAACTGTGTATAGGTTACATAGATGTTTAGAGTATTTTTTTTATACCTTACAGATGTTTTATAAATATTGCTTTCTTTTAAATGATATTTGATAAAAATACAATAATGCATTTTATTATGTCCAACTGAGTATGAAACACGTTTATGGAGGAGTAAAATTTATAACTCATTAGAGAGTAAGACTAGCCTAGTTTACTGTTCCTTATATTTCCTAAATTGTAGAAATATTCTAAGAACTGATCCATGTTTTGAAACCCTATAGTTTAGTGGCTTAGTCTATAATTCTGCACCAAAATAGTTGTAGCCTTTTGTGTAGCTCTCTGAGGTATTTGTGGATCCTTCTGACATCTGAACAAAATGTGCTAAGTGCAAAAAAACAAAAACAAACAACAACCCTCAGTGCTGTGGTTTTTGTTTTAAAGGGAATAATCTAGTTGACATAGTCGGAAAAATGTGATTAGTGAGGTCATCTGGAATTTCATTACCTATAACGATTTTAATAAATCTCAAGATTATGTAACAGCAAATGAAGGTCACTACATATGTAAAGGCATTACTATAATTCTAAAAGCTACTCCAAATTAGTATATTTCCATGCCAGTAATGCAAATTTTCTTGAAGATTTAGTAGTAACAGACTCACTTTTTTCCATCATCTGGTTCTGTAACATAAAACATCACGCTTCCCAGATTATACAAAGGACAGAGAATTAGTCTTAAGAGCCTCATCATCTGTCATATGAAGGAAAACGTCTACACTAAAGAACCTAATCATTTTAACTAAATTTTTAGCTGTAATCTCATAACATTTTTCTGTAAACAGTAAGATAATAGCTTCAATCATTCAAAGACAACTTGGGAAATTTTAGCTGGAGAAATAGGAAAAAACATAATACACTGTTGAAAAGTTCAGTGTGGAATCTGTCGATAGTCTTGAAGAAGCCACCCACTGGGGATTTTTTCATTATATGGTCAACACATAAAAATTAATTTCAAGATTATCCATCAGGTACTTTGCATTGCTTATTTGTTGTCAGATATATTATCTTTTGAAAAGAAGCAAATGTCATAACCAACAATATTATAATTATTTCAGTTTATATTAATATTTGAAGAAAATCTCAAACTACTATGAATCCTTCCTTATATTTGAGTACCTGTAAAATGTGACTCAAGAAAATTAGAATGCCTCCAACCAGTAATATATTCGCTTATGATGGTATACTAATTTTTCTCCATTATTCCTTTTCCAAGATCTCTTCTCCATATTTCTCTACCCTGCTCTGGAGGTCCAGGTGTATGATCTCAAGGACATAATGTCAAACTAGCTAGCTTCTGATTAGATTTTGTAGGAGATTAGCAGGTAGGATCACAAAGAGTGATTAAGGTATTTCCTTCTGTGTTTTTACTGCTTTGGCAAAATTATTAGGAAGAATTTTAAGTTTTAAAGACTATTGCTCTCACTGGATGATCGCTCTCTTAGTGCTCTAGACTTCTCTTGGCTCATCCCCTTGCTTCTTAGTTTTTAATGGAAATAATTTTGTTCCTATCGTTGATACTCTCTGGGTCCTCCAACATCCTTTATTTATTTCCTTAGTCCTGCCAAATGTTCTGCAAGTGGACTCTTTCTTAGAAAAATTTCTTCATCTAAACCATTTGAGTACAAAGTTATTTCCTGCCAGGATCCTGAATGGCACAGAAAGTCTTTGAACCATAACTGATAGATGTGACCCTTGGACAACATGGGAGTTAGAGGCACTAACCCCTACACAGTCAAAAATCTGTGTATAACTTTTGACTCCTCTAAAACTTAACTACTAATAACGTACATTGTCCTGAAGCCTTACCAATATGGTAAACAGGTAATAAACACATATTTTGCATGGATGTCTATTACATACAGTATTCTTGCAATAATGTAATTGCTAGAGAAAATAAAATGTTATTAAGGAAAATCATAAGGGAAATACATTTTCAGTACTATACGTATTTATTGAAAAAAACAACACAACACACGTATGAGTAGACCTGCACAGGTCAAATTTATGTAGTTCAAGAGTTGACTTGATATCCAATTGGAAAGACAATATTAGGAGACAAGGAGTGAACATTAAATGCCCATAAAATATGCAACTTAACAGGGAATAGGCAATAAACACTGCAAATGCAAATATATGGCTACTTTTTCACAATATCTAGCCCATAGTGCCCATTATTAATAGTAGGTATTTATAAATATTTTTCAAAATATTTGGAGTTTATTAAGAAATTAGCTCAAAATTTTAGAATAAGGTATTATTAAAATAAAGTATTCCTTTAGTTATACTTAGGCTTAATTATTCTAAACATTAGTTTCACAAAGGGAAAAAAAATGTGCATAAAACTCAGACTGCCCCCTGAATTCCTGCCACCCAACACATACATCAATGTCATTAATCAAGAATGCAACATTCGGGGCTGGCCTAGTGGCTCAGGCAGTTGGAGCTCCATGCTCCTAATGCCAAAGGCTGCTGGTTTGATTCCCACATGGGCCAGTGGGCTCTCAACCACAAGGTTGCTGGTTGGACTTCCGCAAGGGATGGTGGGCTGCTCCCCCTGCAACTAACAACAGCAACTGGACCTGGAGCTGAGCTGCACCCTCCACAACTAAGATTGAAAGGACAACAACTTGACTTGGAAAAAGTCCTGGAAATACACACTGTTCCCCAATAAAGTCCTGTTCCCCTTCCCCAATTAAAAAAAGAAGAAAAAAAAAAAAAAAGAATGCAACATTCGTTACACACACACAAAAAAATTATCTGATTTTTCACTCTTTAAGATGTGGTTAAACTTTCTTAGAAAACATCTTCATACTTGATAGCATTTCAACTTTAAGTGTGGCTAAATGTGTTCATAATTATAAAGGAGATATAACTATACTAATTGATAGTCAAAGACATATAGAATGAGAAATTTTAAAGGTTAGACTTGTTTTCTCAATAATGATATTCCTGCAATAAATCAGCACCCTGAAGGAGTCTGCTGGTTTACCTAATACAGGTTCCATTTTATGACTGCAGATATAAAGATAATAGTGCAATAGAATTGATAAAACAAGGTTGTTATAAAGGTCATTTTTGAATAAATAAATTAGAGAGCCTGGAATTTACTATCAAGTTTAAAATTCAGATATTTACAATAGGAAAAAAGTTCCAATATAACAAATGTGAGAAATTTTGCAATTTCTGGTTTTGGACTTTAAAAGAATAATTCAATGCAAAGAAAAGGTCAAGGATATATTCCTGATATAGTTCACTGAAAAAAATAAAAGCTAATAAATATAAAACAGTCACACACAAAAAGAGCCACTAAATGATGATGTGTGAATTTATTATTAGTTTTCCTTGTTTGGCTCTCCAGTAGATGTATAGTCTTAAATTTAGCCAAGTTTTATTCTTCAAAAAATAGCAATGTATCTCATTCATAGTACTGTGGAAGAAAATAGTAGTAGTTTCAAGTTGGAGCAAATATAAAAAATACGAATATTTAAAATTTAATTTAATCATGCTTCAGTTTATTGGCCTCCACTGGCCAAGTCTTACTATCTTGAACATCAGCATATGTTTCATTAAGCATTAAACTCCAAATTTTATAGCAAATTATACTGTTGATCATCTGATTTAAGTTCTAAAACATTCTAAGTAACATTAAACAGGTACAATAGTTATCTATAATATGTAGTATTATCTGCTTGATTAGAATGGCATTTGATGTAGTTATATATTACTAATTCCTTTTTCAGTTGTCTAGTACAGAGGACAATCCTGATTCAATACGAAAGGGACCTACACAAGTATGGTAACGATTATACGGGACCATCTTTGAGTTTGTCTACCAGAGTAACAAATCACGAGAAACAGAGCTTCTCATGAATTAGTTATTTAAAATTTTTTTATCTTGATCTAATTTTATATTTACAAAAGTTAAAAACTCTTTTTTATTACGGATAGAAGATATTTTTTTAAAAAAATTAAAGTTTATTGGGGTCACAATTGTTAGTAAAGTTACATAGGTTTCAGGTGTACAGTTCTATAATACATCAACTATATATCACATTGTGTGTTCACCACCCAGAATCAGTTCTCCTTCCATCACCATATATTTGATCTCTTTTACCGAGTCTACAACTCCCCCTACCCCCTTACCCTCTGGTAACCACTAAACTATTGTCTGTGTCTATGAGTTTTTGTTTCTTCATTGATTTGTCTTTTTCCTTTGTTGTTTTCAGTTTTATATACCACATATCAGTGAAATCATATGGTTCTCTACTTTTTTTTGGTCTTTTTTACTTAGCATAAAAATCTCAAGATCCATCCATGTTGTTGCAAATGGACTTATTTCATCTTTTCTTATGGCAGAATAGTATTCCATTGTGTATATGTACAAATGGGTATAGAAGATTCCATAGAAAATAGATAAAACCATAGAGCATCTGTTAAAGTATTTCTACTTCATCTTGACTAATTGTAAACTGTAACTGTTTCTTTATTCCTATATTTATTTTATATGAGTAGACAGAATTCACATAAATTATATCTTCCTCCTGTCATAACTATACAACATCAAAAAAATTTTTAAAAACATGGTTTCAATGCCTAAATACCTCAATTTTCACCCCTGATTTAATTAGAGAAGAACTCCAAATATCTACAAACAATTACACCAAAAAATAAGTGTTCTCCCAACACAAGATATGGAAAGTGTCTTCTTTTACTCTGTTTTTTTAGTTTCTTGGATGGAAGTTCAACTAGACACAACTATGATGATCCCCAATGACTACTAATAATGGTACTAAAACATCTCCACAAAATACTGGAGACATTCCTAGATTCTTAAGATCACAAATTATATTAGCATCACTGAAGTTCCATTTTAATTAGTCTTGACACTTATATATACTTTAGAATTGATGAAGTGCTCTTCAGACTAACAATTCTTAATAAGCTCTGCTTAAATTTAATTTCTATTTCCATTTGACAATAACCAAAGAAAACTTGTGATTCAACACAATGATAATGCCACCCAGTTTAAGTACTCCAAATTTTCAGTTTGTTCTTAATTATTCACTAGCCAATTTAATTTCCAAATCATAAAGTCTTCCAGCCTCCCTTCAGAGAACAATAATTTCCTCCGAAATATTTCTTTAGGTTTTCAACATTGATTGAAAGAATATATCAAATGTAAATCATTTGATATTTCCAGTCCTTTTCTTCTATAAATTATCAAAACAATAGCATGTCTTTAAATCATATTTTAGCAAATATATATTCCTTTAGAAGGATTATTGTAGGTGAAAAAATTTAGTGCTGCTCTGATAACTTGTAATTATACAAGAGGGAGAAATAGTCCCAGCCTCTATTCTCAGCACACCCCTTTCTACTCATGACAATTTGGATAGATATTGACATTCTTTGTCTCCTTTCTTACTGATTCATAAAAATAAATCTAAAAGAAGAGTTAAGATGTTTACTGAAGAAGTACCAGAAACACATGGTGACCAGAGAACTTAATTTTCACTTTTTTTCTTCTTGTTCTTGTTCTTTTTGTGTGTGTGTGTGTGGGCGGGGATGAAAAAGAAAATTTTAGAGCCTATTCTCATTTGTGAATAGTCCTGACTTCTGCCCAGGTCAGTATTGTTCCCTTTACTGAGTACACCCAAAACATTTTTGTCCTAACACTTATCTTGTGCAAGCCTATTTTCCAGCCTGTTAAAAGCATATCTTCTTCTGCCACTTGATGATGCTTTCCTTGAAATCAGAAGCCTGACACATTCATCTGATGTCCTCATGGTGTCCAAAACACAGTGCACTCCCATTAAATGTATGTAAAAATACATTTTATAAACATCTTTTAAAAATCAAAATTGCATATATTCAATGAAGAAAACTGAAGAAGCACAGTAAGGAAAAAAAAAGAAAATAAATTGATCTGTACAGTGGATACTATCGTTACCCCCATTTACAGATGCAGAAATTGAGGCTTAGAGAAGTTAAGTTGACCAAGGATATGGCTCCAGTATCAGTTTCTCAAATCCCACATGATACTGTAAAGAACTGTGAGCGGAGTGCTGTTTGCTGATGGGTATTAATGAATCATCCAAGGTTAAAAATCACAAATGCATATATAGCAAATTAGAAAAGATGTTTTCTCATGCACTTATTGAATAGTTTATCATGTAGTTAATATCTCCCTGTCAAATATTAGGAACTATATTTGTTAGACATTCTCTAGCTGTTTTAAAGCAGAAGCAGAAGGAAAATCTATTTGAATTTAAGGTTTGGATTAAGGACACATAGAGTTCAATGACTGTGTGGTAAAGGAACTGAGGACATAGCTGCAGATATTAATGAAATGACTGACTGATCAGGTAGGAAATGAAATTATCCAGGTGAGACAGAGACCAGAAAAATAAAAAGATTTTGAGTGATGGGAGGAAGTCTCCATTAGGTTTCAAGATGGGGAATAATAATAATAAAGGACAGGATTAATATAAGAATGGCTTATTGTCAATTGAAATTTTCAAACACGGAGTTGTTTAGGTATTGGCAAGGTTCAAGGTGCATCAATATGACGAAACTGATAAAAGGAGGTGGGAGTGAGGGGAAAGTAATTGACACCATCCAGGTCTGGTACATTTCTCCCCTCCCCAAAATGTGAGGAAGAGGAGGGCAGGAGTGACATCATGAGACTAACACGAGACCAACATCACGTCAACCACATGAAAATTGTTAATGTTTGTCAGTGAAATAGCAGTTATTCTGGTTATGGAATCCAGAAATTATCTAAGCCTTTTTTGAGCCTGCTGATCTGTTATTTCTGGCATTATTTGGAATAATGTGTTAAAGGAAAGTTTTGTTTGTTTGTTTTTGCCTTCATTGTCTAAAGTAATGCTTTCTCTTATTCATCTGAAAATACATCCAATTTTCAGTATTTTGATAAATGAAGGACAAATCCAATTTATGTCTATCAGCATGATTTATCATTTTATAAATGTCCATAATGTTTTTTCTCTGTCTTCCTCTTCCAAAAATAGAAAGCACAATTTCCTTGTTTAGTGTCATGGTTAAGAACATGAATTTTAGGGCCAGATTTCCTGGGTTCAAATCTTGCCTCAGCCACTTACTAGTTGTCTAACTTGGGCGAGTCACTTAAATTTGGTAAGCTTACCTGTAAAATGGGGATAAAATGATATTACCTGTCCCATAGGATTTTATAAGGATTCAAACTGCAAATACATGTAAGGAGCTCTCACATGGACTGGCGTGCAGTAAGCATTAAGGCAGTGTTGGATGTAATTATTATAATTATTTTTAGTAGAAGTGCCATAATTCTGTTAGTCATTGAAACAGCCTTTATCTGGATCGTCATCAACTTTATTAACTGTTTTGGAGGGATAGTGTGCGAACCGCACAGAGTATATATATCGGTGAAATTTGGAATGGTATAAGAATGTTATAATATTTTCACTTGTCTGTTTATATCTCTTCCAAATGATGCTCAGGAATTTGGCTTATGTGCCACAGCAATACACCTAAGCTAATGTTTTCAAACACCACTCAAAAATGACTTCTTGATTCCCAGACTGCATTTTATAGCTCATACTCTCTAAGTTTTACAGATAAATTGTGGCATGTTTTCCCCCTTAAATGAGTTATCTTAAAATTTAATGCAATGCTGCTTTTTTGCCATGTTGAGCTATTTCTATTGATATTTGTTTGACAGGTGATGACATCTATTACATAAAAGAAAATAATACTATCTACACAATTATCTTTTTTAGCTGATTTATAAACATGTCTTATGTCCCTATCAATCACTAAAATATTGAATTAGTGATTATTTGCATATAAGTCCTTTATTCTTTTCCCTTCAGTTTTATTTAGCAAACATTTATTGAGAATTCCAAGAAATGTTCTTGGTAGCACAAGTTAACATGGGAGACCAACATATAAGCAGTTTTTCTATACTCGAAAACTCAAATAAATCATGTCCACTGCTCGTCCTGGCCCAGACATATTTACCCCGCATAGAACAAGTCAAAACTATGCTAAATCCACTATGTCCCAGAGGACATAGTCAGTGGCTACTAAGTGGCTTATCAGTTGTAGGATAGACAAAGCCCAAAAGAAGGAAATGCTGAGGGTGACTTCTGCTTACTGACCCTGAGCTCACCAATCAATTACCAAATAAGGTAAATGTTCCCCTCTCATTTGTAAACTGTAGGATAGGCTAGATTTGTAGTTCCTATACTGAGAACTCTTTCAGTTCATACTATAATTATTAATTTGTTCCAGCATCTCCCTTGAACACATTACCAGTGTAACCTACTGGCAAAGTGGATAGGCTCTAGCAAACTCCTGCATTCTCTAGTAGTGGGTCCCTAGGAAATTGCTTAATCTCTTAGCTTCATAGCATTATATGCTCTGCTTTGTTGATTTGCAATAAAGATAAATAATACCATAAATATAAAGCATTGTGATGATCAGTACTTTTGACTTATTATAAGCAGCTAGGTACCTCTTCCAGATATGAGTGGGGAATCAGGAATCAGTGTTTCTCTCCTTTATTCTCTCACATTCAGAAATGTATTGTGTGGTAGTGAATTCCAATACAATGTAATGCTTTAAAAAAGCCTGGAACCAGAGTAGAGAAGCTCTAATCCTCAGTATTGTTATCCAACAGATATAATAATTGTGACAAGAATTGTTTGTAATATAAGGGGATTATCTAGCTCATAATACATGCTTTTAGATTATAACTTTCTTCTACAATGTCAAGGTTGTTTTTTTTTTTTTTTTACTTGCCTTTTTTAAAGTTATACATTATGATGGAATGGAATGCATTGAACCTCATCTTTAGTTTCTTCATCTGTAAAGTTGAGGAATTGGATGAAATGGTTCTAAGTAAGTAGATAGAAAATTCTGATGTTATGGAGTCAACATAATGCATAGCCATAATGTGACTGGTAGCTACACCCATTTGCAGTGTTCCTTTCTCAGTCTTCTAAACGACAAAAGCATCACCTCTTAAAACATCTCAATAATCATCCTTGGAAACCCTGTAGACTTCTCCTATATAGAACTACTCACACCATCATCTTAAAAAATATAATAGTAAAATATTGTTATTAAATGCTCTTGAAAAAACCATACAAAAACATAGTTAAGAATTAATTCTTGTGTGGGTATATGAGAGGTATGTGTGTTAAATATTAAAGATTTGTAGGTGTGCATATGTATATAAATGTCTGGAATGAAAAAAGCATGAGAATCAAAATGTCAGTGATTTTTGGGGGGAGTGGTAGTACCATGAGGAAGTTTAATTTTGTTATTTGTACCTTTATTGGTGGGATATTTACACTGTGCAAGAATTACCTTTATGATACAAAACTTAAAGCTGTAATGGACATTTTTTGGTGGTGGCCCCAAATTCTCTGACCTCATGTTTTTGTGAAGAGACTTCTTCTCAAATAATACCCCTGGTCTTTTTACTCACTCCTCCTTATGTCAAAAGGGATAATATTTCAGTAGGTGATTTGAGAGAAAAAAGGAGCAAGCTCAGATCGGTGTCTGTCACTTCTTTTGGGTTTGCCTGCCAGGGAAAAGGCCCATGGTGGTCTGCCTGCTGCCATGTAGCATGCAGCTCCTATGGGAGCTGGAGTTCACAGCTATGCAATTGCCTGTGTGTGAGTCTGTTTCACTAAGAGATGAAGTCTGACAAGCCCAATTAGCTGTAATTCTAATACCACATTCTCCAGTCAGCTTTATTGTGACTTAAGGAAGTGACAGTGTCACCTCTGAGATCTCTGTCTTCTCTCTCTCTCTCTCTCTCTCTCTCTCTCTCTCTCTCGCCTTTTTTTTTTTTTTCCTCTCTCTCTCCACTGAACTCAGGAGTGTAAGAAGGAAGTTATATATTACTGTTTTCCCAAAACTGAGAGAGAATTGCTCTCTTGTTGTTGCCATTGTTTGTCAGCTAATATCCATTCCCCTTCTCTACAGTATACTTAGTTCCTTTTGGGAATTTCCTCTTCTCCACTGGGGATAATTTTGGGAGGATGACAAGTTCTAGAAGCTAGAGAGGTCCACCAAGCTTCTTTCTGTTAGGGATTTGATTTGAGTGGAGAAACCAAAGACTGAGGCATGGTTAGAGTTAATACCTTGATTCTGGGGGAGTCATACTGTTCCTACCACCAAGAGCTCTGGAGTGTCCAAGTTCCTGCTTTTTTTGAGACTGGCTCTGTGGCCTTTCCTTCAAACTTGTTAGTTTTCCCAAGATCCTTTTAATAAATTCCCGATATGCTTATGTTACATAGAGTCAGTTTCGGTTTGCAGCAAGAGACCCTAATTGACAACATTTGTGGAGGAAAAAACAAAGGAAGCAATCGTCTGAATGTGGGTAGATGAAATTCAATATGTACGAATGGTTCCATGAATTATTAAACTTAAATTAACTTATGTTAACACAAATCACTTTGTATTACTTTATGACTAGCATCAAATGAGCTATTATGAGTTGTGAAGCTATAATAAAAATATTATGATATATTATTATATATGCAAAATGAAAAATTCATTAGGCTTCCTTACCTGCAAAAACAATCTGTAGATGACACCATTTAAAGTATTTCAGTTATGGCACACCTCTATTTGTAGCAAGTAGATTTTCTCTCAGTCTTTTTCATCATATGTAGAAGAGTATACCATCTTCCTCAAAGTATCATGAGTTAAATGAATTGATATTTATGCAAGTTCTTCGAAGACCCTCCATAAATTATGACTGAAGTCTAAATAGCAAAACCAAATTATTTTCTATTGCTAGACAAAGGTCAGGATTATGCCCTTGCTAAGTATAAAAAAGAGGCTGATATCTAAAGTTATTGAGATCATATAAAAGAATAAATCTAGCTTTTTAATTTAAGTCAATTTGACAACTTCCTGACAATGTTTAGATGAATTGTGTTTTCTTTTCATTAAATAGAAGCAGAAAAGTCTTCTGAGTATTGGCAAAGTTTTTTTTTTCAACTATGTGAATATACAGTAAGAGTTTGAGTAATTATATCCTCTTTCACTCTTCATTTTTGGTATTCTTCCTTCAAAAAACATATTCAGTAACTATTGAGTAGGCTTAATCAGTAAAAAAGAACATGATGATACAAGATAATGAGGGATTATCCATTTATAGTAGCATGATTAATTCTAATCAAAATATGTAACTGCCTTTTCAGGCTACTGAAAGCAAATTAGCTAGCAATGGGAGCTGCTTAATGCTTTCACATTGTTAGAAATGGGTACCCATTTTTTTCCACTATAGCCCTGGCAATATATACATATGTACTTCTGCATCAGAATCTGGTTTGGTATATTTTATCAGTGAGACAAAGCACCATGATGCCATAACTTTATTATATACTATTACAAATAAACTACTGCATTTAAAATTGCTATAAGTACTATTAAATTTAAATATACTAATGCAGAGAAAAGTTAAAGTAAAAGCACTGTCTTAGGAAAACAAAGATAACTGAAAAGAAAAGGATGTAGGATCCTCAGAAAATGACCCTTTTAAGTGATAGAATGTTCCTAGAAAATCAGTATCACACTAATAATCTCTTATAACCAGATTTTCTGATGAAAGAACTTATATAAGAACAGATTGAAAAACCTAAAGAAAAAGATTAAGTTGTGTAATAAATTTTCTCTTTTTATATATGAATAAGTATGAAAATGAAACAAATAGAATAAAATCATTAGTGTTCTAACATGATTCACATAATCAGAGCCTTCTGGATAATTTCAGTTATGATCCATAAAAATGACTTTATCTTTTATGATGTGAACTGATGCTGAGAGCTCTGAAATAGAGAATGTATTTTATTAGAAATTGGCAAAACTTTCCAACCTATTTCAAGGCACATTATGTTCTTGTTGAAAAGATTGACAATTGATGGGCTTCCTATAAGTCCCATAAGGTTTTCATGCAATCATACGGACTTATACAAATCCATTTTGGCTCAATGATGATGGATACCAAATATAACGAAAGATGTACATGCCCTTTGATCTCACTGTTAATAGGTCCATCATTCACTATCACTTTGCTCCCCATTTTAATGGAGATGCTGAGAACCAGAGAAGAAGAAAAAAATAAACAAAACGGACTTTTCATCTCTTTCCTTGAGAAATTCATTTTTTGGTCTATAAAAAGTCAAAGCAATAAGTCACCAGGCCCTAGGTCATGTCTTTCATCACTATTCCCCAACTCCCCTGTTACTGGCTATTTCTGCTATGATTTCTGGGGCTGGGACTCAGCCCTATGAGACTGAGTAGACCTCCAGAGGATTGTGATACATGGTGGGTCTTCAAATACTGATTGCTGATGTCCAATTCAGTGGGTTTAGGCCCCCAAATTTGCATTTCTAACAAGTTTCCAGGTGATGCTGATGCTACCGCCTGGCAATCACACTTTGGTTACAGCAGTGGTAAATGAACCAGACTACAAATTTTCATAGTTCGCCTTTCATTTCCATTAAGTTATTATGATGACATCTCACCAGAAGTCTATAGATAAAATTAGATAAAAATACACTGCATCAACTTAAAACACAAGTCTTCAAAAGAACAGTTTCCTATGAAATATACAATAGAAAGTACATGGTGCCTACAAAAAGGTAAATCTTTGTTGATGGATAAATGAGGAAAAGGAAATAATTTTCCACCAGTCTGAAATCAATAGAAATCCAAAATCCCAAAGCCCTGGCTGTAAAGTATGGTATGTTACCAGTAAAAAGTATGGGCCTCAGTTAAATTTATTCCTAAGTATTTTATTATTTTTGAAGCAATTGTAAACGGGATTATTTTCTTCATTTCTCTTTCTGATAGTGTTATTGGTGTATACAAATGCAACTGATTTCTGAATATTAATTTTGTAACCTGCTACTTTACTAAATTCACTTATCAGTTATCATAGTTTTTTTTGGTGGAGTCTTTATGGTCTCTCTATATAAGTATCATGTCATCTGCATATAATGACCATTTTGCTTCCTCCATTCCAATTTGGATGCCTTTTATTTCTTTTTATTTTCTGATTGTTGTGGCTAGAACTTCCAGAACCATGTTGAATAAAAGTGGTAAAAGTGGGCAACCTTGTCTTATTCCTTACCTTAAGGGGAATGGTTTTAGCTTTTCCCCATGAGTATGATGTCAGCTGTGGATATATCATATATGGCATTTATTATGCTGACATCACAATAGCCAAGACATGGAAACAACCAAAATGACCATCGGTAGACAACTGGAAAAAGAAACTGTGGTACATTTATACAATGGAGTATTACTTGGCCATAAAGAAGAATTAAGTCTTGCCATTTGCAACAACATGGATATACCTAGAGAATATTATGCTAATTTAAATAAGTCAGACAGAGAAAGCAAATACCATATGATCTCACTTTTATGTGGAATCTAAAGAACAGAATAAATGAACAAACAAAACTGAAATAGACTCAGAGATATAAGGAAAAACATTGATGGTTACTAGATGGATGGGGAGTAGGAATGGGGGAGAAGGTAAAGGGGTTAGAAAGTACAAATTGGTAGTCACAATATTGCCATGAGGACATGAAAGACAGTTTAGGAAATATAATCAATAATGTAAAGATTTTGTACGATGTCAGATGGGCACTTGTCTTATTAGGGAGACCACTTCACAGACTGAGTAGATGCCTGACCAGTGTGCTGTACATCTGAAGCTGAAGCTGAATGATATGGAATGTCAAATATATATATATATATATATATATATATATATATATATATATATATAGTCATGGGATGTGGAGTACTGCATAGGGAATATAGTAAATGGAATTGTAACAGCTATACAAAGTCTGACACTTAAGTTTGAGAACTTGTTGCGCCAATGTTGCTAACTGTTTTTGGTATCACAGGGTTTATTCATTATGCATTTGCACTAACTGGACAAACAGTTAGCCAAGTTTACTATTTGGAAGTGCTGAAAAAGCTGTGTGAAAAATTAGATGACCTGAACTTTTTGCCAACAAATCATGGCTCTTTCATTAGGACAATGCCTAGCCCACACGGCACTGACTGTGAGGGAGTTCTTAGCCAGTAAGCAAATAACTGTATTGGAACACCCTCCTTTCTCACCTGATCTGGCCCCCACTGACTTCTTTCTTTACCCAAGATAAAGGAACTATTGAAAGGAAGATATTTTGATGATATTTAGTACATCAAGCATAATATGACAACAACTCTGATGGCCATTCCAGATAAAGAGTTTCAAAATTGCTTTGAAGAGTGGACTAGGTGCTGGCATCGGTGCATAGCTTCCCAAGGGGAGTACTTCAAAGGTGACCGTAGTGATATTCAGCAATGAGGTATGTAGCACTTTTTCTAGGATGAGTTTGTGATCTTAATTGTCAGACCTTGTATACGATGTCAGAGTGATAGTAGACTGGGGGAAGTGTTATTACTTTGTGAGGGGTGTAAATGTCTAACTATTACATTGTTTTGCACACCTGAATCTAATGAAAAATGTATGGAGCCTCATTCCTCCCTTTATTCTATTCATAGAGAACAACAACAACAACAACAAAGTGCAAAACAAACAAGCAAACAAAACAAAAAAACCATGGTTATTATGGGCTGCCATTGCATTGCTACACATTGGTGGGCTCCTGAATATTTTGGGAAGAAGCCCAGGCAATGATTCTGTTGGTGTATTGAGTGGCCAATGATGCTATCTTAGGATTTTCTCCTTGATAGTTATTTTTCTGGGACGGCCAGCTAGCATTTCTAGACAACTAATGCATTATCTTGCCTCTGTTATGAAAACCACCAGTTGTCAGATGTATCTGCTACAGCTTTCTACCTATTATTGCATGATTCTGATTTTTTGTAGAATGAGTCTTTCCACAACAATAAAATGCACTCCATTTCATTGTTTTAGGAAGATTATAGCTTCCTCTCCAGTGTTTTTAGGAGCCAAAGGAGTATTCTCGATATTACAACTTTATCAAGATTCACCTTGAAATAGTTTACGTATTCTATTTTTTTAATCCATGGGAATTAACTTTGCTTGTGGATCACCTTTACAAGGACACTACCTGTTCCCGCACGTGATTGCTTCAACATGGGCTAGCATGCATACCTAGCATTCAGCAAGACAGACCTGAAATAAAGGAGAACACAGGTGCCCAGACATAAAGAGACATAAAGAGGAGTATGGGGTAGATCTGGTCTTGGAAGTACCAACTTAGAAATAAATTTTCTACTTCAGACAAGAGTCATGAGATTCTTCAAGAAGTGGCAAAACAAAGAGTTCTTGTTATTCTGCTCATTCAAAAATTCTTTTCAGAGACATTAGGATACCAGGGTGGCAAACAAAGGGAGAAGGGTAGGTGGCAGCACTGTGAATTATTTAGCTGGTGCTGCTGTGATCACGCAAGAAGTACACACGACAAGTGCTAGAGACACAGTGATGCAATGTGCCTGCGAGACGCTCAGCTGCTGCAGATCACACGGGCATTAAGTCAATAAACTAGAGAGAAAAGGGAAAGTTTACACACACGTGCCAACACACCTGCCCTCCAAGCTGCCCAATCCCAGAGATAATTTTGTCAATGAAGCTGCCCTTAGGCAATGCATTATGAGGTTTGTGCACTGAGGTGTAGTGGCTAAGTGGGAGTTCTGGAGTCAGACCTATGTGTTAAAGTTAAAAGACAGTTTTGGACATTTCAAAAACTGTGCTTCAAAAACCATGTTACTTAAAATCTTTCTAAATTTTAATCTCCCCATTACAAGGATATTAAAAGGATAAAGAACATAGGATAGAATTGCATTTAGTTCACAGGAGATAGGGCATAACATAAATCCTAGATATCTGCATCTCAATGGTATCTACTGCCATCCCATGTAACCAAATGGGGCTTAGCCAAGTAAATATACTGTGATAGCATACCATATTGATAGAAGTTTTCTTCTAATGCAGCAAATGTCCAGTCTGAATGGTTTATAAAATTCAATAAACATTCAGTTCTTTATTCTTATTATAAGTATAGTAATGTTAAATTATATAATGTTACTACTTTATAGGTTAAAAATGATCAAATATTAGCAATTGCATATTGATCAATGCGGCAGTAGTGATAGCTGCAGTCTACCACTATTTTAAAGACTACTGCTATCATTTCGAACATTACCCCAATATTCAAATTTTAGAAGCTCCTATATGTGCTTATAGGACAATGCTTTGCATATAGCATTCATGAGAGCTATTGCTATGGCTATTAATTCTGTAAAGTTCAAATATTTCCACATTAATTGCTACTGATGCCCCAAGATTTTATGCATATCCTCTCTTCCATCAGTATTACAAAGACATACATTCTGACGAGTTGAAATGTGACCCAAAACCCACAAAAGACATATGTTCTTTTTCAGGAACTTACGTTACAAAGAGATTTTACAGCATATTTCTTGAGTAAAGTAAGGGATTTCAGAACAACAAAAAGCTTGCTGTTTTAGCAGTTTTATTGCTATGTATTTTTCTTTAATGCAATAAAATAAACATTCCAATCTCTTAAAAGTCTTAATTCTAGCAAAGCTATTTTTCTTTATAAGTGATAGGTCTAGATTTTTAAATAAGCAGCACGCTCCAGATCACAGCAGCCCAGAGATAACACACAGAGTCCCGGAGCAATTCATTGACCTGACAGGATGAAATAATGACACAACATCAGAATCTGCATGGACACTATCAGTTTGCCAGGGAGTATTAGGCCTCCCTTTTAAGTAAGATTTGATTTTGCTGCTATTTCTAGAGAGCTTGAGAGCATTTATATTAATGAAATGTGAACATGCTCTTTTATTCACCTAACATGATCACACCCACATGCTGAAAAGAAAGCAAAGAGAATGAGGACAGGGCTCATATTCATTAGTTTTTCATATGCAAGGATCCACTTTAAGCCATCCTCATGGAATGGGGGAATCTTTTCATAAAAATCTAATGCCTTAAATACATAGTCAAACTGTTAAAAAGGAACAAGTCCAAAATGGAGTCACATGTGCCAAGCTCCACATCAGCAATACCTAACCTAACTACAGTTTCAGCCTCTCTGAGGAATGTAATCTTAACCAGTCCATCTGGAATTTCCTGGCCAGCACTAATAAGGTAATCTGCCACATAGACCCCCAACCATCACCTAAAGTGACATTCCCAGAACCAATCCACTGTTTGCTAGTATAACTTCCTTTTCCCTGCCCCCTTCTGGCTATAAAAACCTTCCATTTTGTACAGCTCCTCAGAGCTTCTTCCTAACTGCTATATGGATGCTGCCTGATTCACTAATCCTTGGATAAAGCCAATTTGATCTTTAAATTTACTTGATTGACTTTCGTTTTTTAACAAAACATTAACACTGAAAACTTGCAATTTTTAGCACCACATGCTGATGAGAAAGAAACCCTTTCTTCCTATGTATTGTTGTCTTAATTATTACTAAAGAGTTTATTAGTTTGTTATTATTGAGGAGAGAGAGAGAGAGAGAGAGAGAGAGAGAATGAATTTTGGGAATATTTATCTGATATTCCCCAGAAGGAGTAAAGCATGAGAAAATTATAAAATGTGATTAAACATAATTAGGTTTCATGAAGTTCTGAACACAGATACTGTATAAAACAAGACAACAGGCCCAAAATGGAGTCACTTATTCTAAGCCCCACATCACCAAACCCAGACTTAATTACAGCTCTGCTCACTCAGAAATGGAATCTTAAACCAGTCAATCAAGAATCGAGTGATCACAATGGGATTTATAGATGATGTAATACAGAATTGTACACCTGAAATCTATGTAATTTTACTAACAATTGTCACCCCAATAAATTTAATTAAAAAAAAAAAAAAAAAAAGAAAAGAATCGAGTGATCAGCACTAGTTAGTCTGCCTGATAGAGCCCTGCCATCTTCTAAAGGAAAGTGACTTTGCTACAACCAGTTCACTTTTTGCTGCTATAACTTCCTGGTTCCTGCTCCGTCCTGCCTATAAAAGACTTTCATTTTGTAACTCCTAGGGCTCCTTTTTATCTGTAAAATTGGAGGCTGCCTGATCCACAAATCATTGAATAAAGCCAATATGATCTTTAAAATTTACTCATTTGAATTTTGTTTTTAACAATACTAAGGAAATGTTCTAAATGTTTTTTTTTCACTTCCATGATTAAAAAGGGAAAGAAAAAAGCCATGGCAGGTATTATTTTGAAGGCCAAACAAATTTTATTCAGAATTTCTAGGACAAAGCATTTATATATAGAAGTTTGGGATGCAATGAAACTGGATGATTTGGCAGAGAAGTATAAACTGACTGTATTGTTAGCATTTGTATACCTACAGGTAACTCTATAAAATATATAACTAATTTTAAATAAGAATTATATGTCTATTGTTTCAAACTTTTTTACCCTCTTTCTATGTTACTCACTGACATAGATGTCTCTATTACCAGTGTTCTGTTTGGGGGTGGTTTTTGCTTTTCAAAAACTGGTTTTAAATTGGGAGATTTTTCCTAAGTACTGGGAACTTGAAAGTGTTGACATCAATAAAATGCTAAAGCAATATCTAGGTCATTGCCATATCTTTAACTCCCATTTTCCTTCATTGCATGTCTACTATGTACTAGAAACTTCTGGGGTGTTGAGGATTCAGCAGAGAACAAAACAGGCTACAACCAAACTCGCGGTTCCAGTGAGGAGTCAGCCATCCTTACCAGCACAGTGAGTACCAACTGTTAAACCCACCCTTTGCCTGCACCACATCTACTTTTTGTCTGTCAGGACTTCAGTCGTAAGGGTACAGGAAACAAGATTCTTCTAGTTTTATCACAGGATGTAAAACAAGTAACAAAAACAACCAAGGTTATCTAAGAATCATCACAGCCTACACAATAGGTGATAAGCATTCATGTGCTATTTCACTGACTTGGAACGAAGGCTCCAAGTTAGTCAGGTTTCTTTTTGATTCCTGGTGACATTTGTTAACACATTTTGCCTTTATTTTTTGGGAGGGAGGGAGGGAGAGTAAAAAGGAGGGAAGGAGGGGGGGGAGAAAGAGAGAGAGAGAGAGAGAGAGAGAGAGAGAGCAATTCTTTCATTATAATATCTTGTTTCAAAGCTATGAAGCCCAGCTTACCTTACTCCAAAACAATGTCTTGGGATTCTGGTAGCCTCTAAGAAGCTTTAGTGATTTTCAGAATTGCACCCAGAGTAGTAGTAGCAGGAAGAGGAAGAGAAACATAGCAGTAGCAATGGGAGGACGACTGGTAGTCATGGTAGTAATATTTATTATTAAATCATTACTGAGTGAATTTATGTGTTGGCACTATTATAAGCATTTTTTATGGATTAAGTCAATCTTCAGAATCACCTGCTAAATGAGACATAATACTCTCAGTCCCATTTTCAGATGAGCAAACTGAAGCACACAGAGGTTAAGAAACTTGGCCAAGTTCATCTTGCTAGTAAGGAACGGAACCAAAATTTGAACCCACATAGTCTCAGCTTTCGTGGTTTTAATGATTATGATATACCACCTCATTTCTATGCCCCATTACTGTGAAAAGCATCCTTAGAAATATTATCCTCTATGTCTTTCACAGCAAAAGTTTGAGAGATAAAGATACTACAGTTGAGAGTATTAAATGCCTTTTCAAAGGTCACTAAATGATAGATATGGGAGTGTAACCTAAGTTTTCACTCTTGTGTCTACTATATAATTAAATCCCTATTATCTAAGAATTTGGAATAGACTGAGATCTAAAATTCAATATACCAGGGAGAAACATAGCAAAACTATTTTAATTCCTTGGGTATTAACATGGCACTGGGAGATGGAAACATGAACAAATACTCAGTGACTTTGATCAAAGTCACCATCAAACGGCAGAGTTAGACCTGCACTCCTGGCTCACTGGCCCTTCACTCAGGAGCCCCAGCCACAGGCCCATGCTGCCGGCTCGCATGCATGGCCTGGGTTCCAATATACATAACTGCATTACTCAGCTTCGTAGGGAAAAAAATACCTGAAGAAAAGAACATCAAGGTTGGCTTTAAAACTCAAAGGAAACAATTAACAATGGCCTTCACAGTGAAATTAAGAATGTAACGCAGGAGCTCAGACCATATTTTCATTTCCATAAGGACACTTAACTCCTTGGAGGCAGCAACATTTGTGAATATTTCACTGCATAAGGATTTATTTTTATCCTGAAGCAAACTTTCTTTTCTTCTCTATTATTTTTCAGGATATCAGGCTCATGAATGGCTCTCTAGTTAACTGTCTTTCATATCATTTTCTTACAGAAGCTACTGAATGTTTAATTATTCAAAGGGGGAAAAAGGAGACACTTGGACACATTACCATGAATGGAGAAAAAGGAGAGCTAGAAATATCAGTGGAGAGCTCCCCTGAATTCCAGACTCTTACATCAACTGTCCCTCGTCATCTCCACCTGGATGCCTATTATACTTCTCACCCTTGCAAATGACCTCCTCATTTCTCCGTTTCAGGGTATTCTCAGAACAACAGCCAGAGTGATCCTCTTAGAAAGCCAGTCAATTACACCTGAAATGAATATAATCTTATATGTCAATTATACCTCAAAGAAAAAAGTCAGATCATGTTACTCCTTTCTCAAAACATATCAAGTGGCATCCTTTCTCTTTCAGAGAAAGACGAAGTCATCACAGTGGACTCCAAGTTTTGCACAGTGTTTTTATTCATCTGGTCTCAGCCTTGTCCATCATCCCTGCTGCATCAGCTCACTGGTCTGCATGCAGTTCCTCGAATTCGCCAGACAACCCCTTACCTCAGAGCCCCTGTGTGCTGTCTCTGTTGGAGCATCCAGATGTCTACTCCCCATCTTTATGCAAATTGACCTGCTCAGTGAGGTTTTTTTTTTTCCGTTCACTCCCCTATTGAAAATTGCATCTTTGTTCCCAGGCACTCCACTCATCTCCCTGCTTTATTTCTCTCCATTGCACCTACCACCATATCCCACACTCTTGGCATTAACTTACTTTGTTCATTGTTGCATACTCTCTATTATATACATTGCATGAGGACAAGCCTTGGTCTATTTTGCTTACACTCTATTACCAATGCAAAGAACACTGCCTGGCACATCGTAAGTGCTCAATGCATACTTCTTGAATTAATGAATAAAGGAATGAATGAATAACGAATGGAATTTCATTTTGTAAAATAAGGAAAAAGAGACCAGATGTGAAAGGACCAACTGTGCATTTGCCTACTTGGGAGTACTTAGGAGCCTATCAAGTTAATGGCCTGATGTGGTTGGATGTTCTGGCAAAGATAAATAACAGTGAATGTTGGTTCTACATATGCTTGCACACGGAGCCTCGTAACACATTTACTCTGTGTAAGAACAGCAGCCATTCAGTAATGACTCATTTTAGTATTTGTTTCTCAACATCAGTCTCCCCATATCCATAGGCCATTTTTAAACTTTTCTTATCTCTGCCCTTCTAGCACACTGACCACAGTTACAACTTTAAGCTCTAATCCTTTAGCCATGTGTCCATGGGCAGGTAACTTCCCCTCTTTGTGCTTCTTTATAGAGAAAAGGCTTGAGGTTCCACCAAGCAATTTGTACTTCCAAGCCTAGCAGAAGTTCCTCTGAAACTTCACTGGTGGCAGGAGCAGAGACGGCCGATGTTTGGAGGGAAAATGCTCTTTTTCCTTCCATTCCAAGATACGTACTTCTTTGCCCTTGGCCCACAGATGTTTCAAAAGAAAAGTTATCCCTTGGAAGAAACAGAAGGTCCTGTGATCTGAGAGTGCAAATATTTGGATGGGAGAAGTCATCATTACGTTTACCTTCGTATTTATAATGTGTGGTGAGCTCACTTCTGCTATTAGGCACAACACTCATAACAGCTGTCACCATCCCCAGTCGTTAACAGAAAATAAATGCATCAACTGTGGTATCACACTGTCTACACCTAAGAAAGTCCTGATGCCAACAATTTTGAAGATCACCATTTAAGCGTATTTTGCTAATGTTTAATATTTCCTGTTTAATTAAATGACTGAGTGGCTAATTTTGTTTTTCAGCTCAGGAACATTTGTTCTTGTAATTAAGTGTTCATATTTAGTGGCATTGCACCTTCCCATGCCCGTCACCATCATTTGTAAACAGGATTTTTATTGTGAAGCTTTACTTTAAATAAGGGGAAAAGCTGAGTCTTTGTACCTATCCAATGTAACTTGCCACTATGAAGTGCAGTAATAATACACCACTTCTGTCATGTAGACAGTTCATGTGGAACTGAACTATTAAACAAGAAGGTTTTAAAACATTTGACTGTAAGTTGAGTCAGCTACTGTATCCAATATATTCAACACTGAAAAAACAAAACACACCAAAACACACAAAACCACAAATAAAATACCACACACAAAAAAATCTTATTTCTAGTTGAAGGAGATCACAGAAATGCCAAGTAGAATTAACACAAGTAAAATCTATAATGCCCCAGAAAACCAAGTTAAACTGGAGTGTTAGAGCATTAAATACTTGCTAGAAACATAAAAGTAAAAGGGACTCTAAGAGGCCCTAAGGGACTCTAGGAAAATACACTTGATGCATTAAGAGAGGGAGAGAGATGGGTGTTTATCTTTCTCTTTAAATCCTCATAGATATAAATCTTATAAATTACTTATCTTTTCAAAAAGTTTTCCAGACATGGGATTATATAACTTTTATAGCTGGAAGTTCTGTTAACTTCACTGAGTCCCAGATCTTGGTCTCAGGGAGCACTGAGTCCTGAGGGAGTCCAGTGAGTCGTGGTCAAGCTGGACAGCAGGGCTCCCAACGTTGCCCTAGTATCTTTTTTAGTAATGAAAATAGGAGGCAATTCACCATACTATAGTCTCTTTGGAGAATTACAGAATTTGCTTAGAGTTGAAAGAAACTAAGAATTCAACGTCTCACTTGACAGATGAGTAAGCAGATGCCCATGCATACTTTGCTTCATTTACAATATAGTGAAAATAGAATATATTTTCTTGCCACACACTTTTTTCTTTATGAAATAAAAAAGAATTTCTAAGTATTTGGTAGCCTTACAACCTTTGGTTCAAATAAAATCAGACACAGAAGTCAATATTAAAACTGATGGAAGCTGAGCCTCTCTAAAGAAAATATAAGTGGGGCTCCCTTGAACCCCACTCTATCTTGAACTTTAGAAGTATCCCGGACACACATTGGAAGCTACTGTTGTAGAAGAAAGAATATTGGTATAACTGATAGCTTATGTGTCTTTAGGACAAATAACTTGAACCCATCTATTTCTAAACCATTCACCATTTCTATGGTTCCTCTTTCCAAGCCCTGACATTTACTTTGGCAGTATTGAGAGGGGTGGGTAACACACAAGGACTGACCATTTATCCTGTCCCAGGAACCACTCTGGTTCTCCCTGAGCTCTGGAGAGGAGCCAAGAGAGTTTTCTGGACTAAACAGCTTAATAAGCGTCCAGGCACCAGAACCAAAAAGAGTGTGTCCCTCACGTGGAGTTAACTGAGTTATCACAAACCATGAGCGGCCTTCAGACGGTCTGCCCACCGACTTGTGTCACTGGAGAGGCAATGCCTTCACAGGGAACAGAGAGGAAGGCATTCTGTGGAATTCTGAGTTGCTCTCATTTCTGCTTTGCCTCATTTTTGTTATTCTGCGATTGTGAATATGCAAATGATAACTATTCATTTAGACCACTCTAAACTAAACAGGAACCTGACACAAGATCAGTTTGGGAGGGGTATATAGTCTTCTGAAATTAAATAAAACTTCTAGTTAGTATTGATGAAGGGATCTAAGAAAAGTATTTGAAGTTGGGGCTGGCAGTAGCTTCATTGTATCCACTGAAAGTAAATTTTGTGCTCACTTATGTTGAAGAGAGTCAGAAAAGAAAAACAAGAAATAAAAAATTGGCTATATTCTCAGGAAGCACTGTATTCTAGACTCTTGTTTTGCACAAAGAGCACTTATAACTACGTTGAAACAATAGACTTTTAAAACATTAGTGCTTTTCCTTTAAACTAATAGCTAAGAAAGGGAAAGCTGAATATTCAGAACAAAACAATGCAGTTAGATTTACCTTGAAATCCAAGAATAAGAGTTTTTGCAGACTTCAGATGCAGCCATTGAAGAGAAAACATTTGCTGAGGATGAGACAAGAGAACATTGCCTCAGATGTCACTGTTATTTATCGCCACAGAGCTGAACATCAGAAACCAATTCACACATCACAATAGCCATGCCACTAATCATGAGCCACCTATTTCTTCTTAAACAAAGTCACATTTTTCTTACTTTCAAGAATATTTAAAGCTGAATCCTTTCAAGACATTTGGAGATTGATCTTCAGATTCAAAGTACCATAGCGGTTAAAGATAAAAAACAATTATCAACAAGCTGAGTGCTGGTGGCTAGCATTTGAAATCCCTGGGAGAGGGTAAATGCAGGCAATTGTGCAATATGAACTGCAGTGATATGGCAGCATACACACCAACTTGCTCTGTTTCTTGGGAAGTTACAAAGGACCATTCATTGACTCAGTAAAGTCACATAAAGGAATAATCCTATGAAATACATTAATACATTATGCAGTAGGATTTTGCGGCTAGTCAACTCCATTCCTCCAGCCCTAACTAAACTTTTCCAGGATGCTATGAAGAGTTACAAAAGAATAGGCAGTAGGATGGTGATTTACCCAACAGTTTCAGTTGAGAAAAAGGAAAATGATATTCTGAAACAGTCACACACTGCAAACAAAACAGAAATTATTTCTTAGGGCTATTGTTATCTCAAGACATTATCCTTACTTCTAAGGAAATCATAATTTAGAATCTAGACACTAAGAACTTTGGACTAGAATAAGCAAAAATATCTACCCAAATCCTGGTAGACTTTGCTAAAGACAAGATTAAATTCCTTTGAAATTTAATTAAATATCAACAATTCCCACAATTTGTATTTGCACTTTGCATGTTATTTCTATATCCCTTTGCTGTCAGGTTCGGCACTGTCTACCACCTCTGTGTCAGCCCTGCCCTTCCTCCATTCCCTTTCTAAAATTTTTATGCTACAGAGAATTAAAAAATAAGTCTTTGGTAGACAACATCTCATATTTTATCTTGCGTGCTTCTCTTTCTCATACCTCTAGACACCCTGTGATGCATAATAACTTAGATATTAACACATTTATTATGCCCACTTTGTGCTAGATAAGGCAGAGACTGTTGATAGGAGAGAGAGAGGTCTTGTTCATGGCAAATGTTTTTCAAGAGGTTCCTTCTTCTCTAGACCTTGAATTTGGAATCCTAAGTCCTAGAAATGATTGTTCTAAGTGCCATGATCCAGAGGTCCCCTGCTTTGTATAAAGCGGTGTTATTGTTGATGATCCCACTTATCAATAATTAAATGAAAACTGAAATTTGAAGCTGAAAGGTTGATTACAGCTAGATCAACTGCTCCAAACTGCTTTGAAGTTAAAGACATTCATACTCAGAAAAATTAAGCATCATGCCCATGGTCACCCAGCTTGTTGCAGTAAATTGATAGCTCAAGATGTTAATTCTAAGAAACCCAGAAGTTGGTAACTAACTCAGGTCTAGTATCTAGGTTTGGTTAGACTCAATTCTGCCTCATCCAAGATATCACTCTAACTCTAGTAAACTTGTTGTGCATTTGGGAGCACATCCAGAATCCAAAATAATTCTATCTATCACATTATTTCTATTTTCCAGAAACAATGAGACCACTTTCTGAGGTCAATAAGAAAGAAAACATAAACATTTTAGCATATATTTAACATAAATATGCACATCTTCACCTGTCTCAGTTTATGAAAATTGGGGAAATGTTGAAGTGAAAACACTTTCTTCCTTTCTGACTCTATTTCCTAATTCTCACAGAAACACATTGATTCAAGGAATGCTTTGCACTTGATTCTTTGACAACTGTAGAAATACATGACCAAATGAGTAAGACATGAGCAGAAGCAGCTTACTTGCAGAGAAAATATTAACATAGATCAAGACAGTCTGCAGTCGGATGCTAAACTGCAAGGAATAGAATAGAGTTCTCTGAACAGAACCTAGAAACACATGCAGAGTTTGAAAAGTTGGAGAGGGAGAAACCATAAACGAGGCACAGAACTAGCATGGTGGACCAGTGAAGTAATCAAACCAATCTGGACGGGGCAGTGGGAAATAATGCAGAAATTAGTTTCAGGCATGCCAGATAAAAACCCCTGCAAAAGGATTTAGACAATGCATTATGGAATAGAGTACAAATTTAAGTTCATCTATTCTTTAGATTGCCTTTTGCCACAATGTGGTGAACCTACTTGGGAAGTGAAGGTGGACACAAGGGAGTTGACAAAGGAATATGAAAACATGTTTTTATTTGTCCTAAACTGCAGATTTCTGAGCTCTTAATTCATGCTTTTATTCAACAAAATATTGACTCTCCATTATCTTGCCAAAGAAATTATATTTTCTCTCACCCTCTGTACTGCCTTTTTTTCAAACTGCCTTTACTTAGTCACACATACAACATTTTTTTCTTTTTCTTTTAAAAACTGTACTCATTATTGAGCACTGTTTTCCCCTTTTCAGCAAAGTGCCAATTTTGAGCATGGAAAAAAGGAGCACCACCAAAGAAACTCAGCATCTTTCTACTGCAGTGACCTATCCTGAAGTCTGGGCTATTTCTTATAAATCATTTCCTCATGCATCAGGTCTCAAGCAAAGACTGCGAGGTGTTACTACTTAAACATCAATCAAGGTGTACAATTCTATAAAACTTTACTAACAATTGTCACCCCAATAAACCTTGATTAAAAAATAAAATTAAAAAAACCTCAATTGAAGTTTATATAAATTAAGCTTAGTATAATAAACTAAAATAAGCTTATAAGCTTAATAAATAAACTAAATATAAACTTAATGTTTCACTTTTGCAAAAGAAAAAAGAGATACAAAGGCAACCATGCTTGCAGTAAAATACTATAGACTTTTTAATCTATAAATTTTCAATGAATCCTAAGAAAATTAGTATCAATAATTTTTGGTTTCTTTGGCCATAGTATTAAAGATTAGATTTTGAGTGCATCACCCAATCATTTAATATTCGTGTGTAAAAAACAAGGATTGGAAGAAAGCATAGTCTGCTCTGACAACTTAAGGCAACAAACAAGAATGGAGATGCTAATCCAAGTTGAACCACTGACTCTGAATTACTACAAGGAAATCATTTGATGCATGGTTTTTCTGGCCAGTTCTGTGGCACACTTAGTCAAAAACAATACTAGTAATAAAAATCATACTTCTGTACAAAAGTTCTTCTACTTAAGAATTCATGTTAAAAAAAAAAAAGAATTCATGTTATTCCAGTATGTTTTGTAAAATTTACTCAGACTTACTCAACTGAAAATCCTTAGGGGGAAAATGTGTGTGTGTGTGTGTGTGTGTGTGTGTGTGTGTGTGTGCAATGCATCATGATTAACTCAAGTTTTCATTTTATAATTGTATGAGTGTTTTTCATGCTAAAATCTTTGAAAAAATATTTTGGTTTATACTAATATCTAAGCGTTCAGTCTCTCCTGAGAGAGCTTTAAGTTGTGAAACTATTGACATCATTGAAAATGCATCCTCTTTGAAAAGCAGAATGTGCTATAAAGACAAATGTGACATGACATGAGGAAGGATAGTGACCACTAGAAAGGGAGTAGGAATGTGATGTCTCGGGCCTTTCCTCAGTACAGAGCAAATGTGAAGAGGAGCCAGAGCTCCCACAATGTGACGCTGGCATTGATTCTGGCTGAGAGGAGCAGAAATAACATACTGCCAAGGACTCTAATGATGTATGCATTTATTCTCACTTCAAGGGGAAGAGAAGTCTGCAGAAAGCAGAGGAAATGGGTTAGTTGTTTACACTTTGAAAACCTTGAAACTGCAGCATACTGAACTGTCAAGGTAAGCAGAAAGGGGTTGTGATCTGTAAATAAGGAGATGAGAGAAATGTTGAGCAAAATGTCAAAATGGTATGTAGGATACTTAAAGCATCAACATGGCAAGATGGACCATTATCTGACTTAGGGGCTGGAGGATGGAACTCAGATAAAGTCCTCTTTAGCTAGGAACATAGAGCCTGAATCCAACTTGTTAGGTTATTAAATCTACAGTTTGCTGTTATAATATACATTAATGTGTATATAATATACACCTTACTTGGAAATATCTGGCTAAATAGTTATTGTTTAATATGGAAATTTTTATATTTTAGATTTGTTAACAAGAACTTGTTTTAAAACCATATTTATCAAAGAAATTTAATAAATCATTAATTTCTCTCAATAAATTGTCTCCCAGAATTTTTATAAACTCTGGTTTAAGACCAAAGTTCTATTACTCTCCCCTGATTAATTTACTTTCAGAATTTTGCATTACTGGGGTACCTGATAGCTTTCTACCCTCCAAAAGATAAACTAATACAATTGATAAACCCTTAAGAATGTCATTGTCAACATGAAAGGGAATTATAGCAAATTATGGATTGGCCACTTCATTTTCTATTTCTTTTCTATTTCCTTGTTAAGCAATTGTTATGGATTGTGACAGAAGTTATACATACAATTTTCAAAAATAAAAATAAAACTATGTCAAAATCTGTCCGCCAGAAGCATGGTTTTTTTTTTTGTTATTGTTGTTGTTATTGCTGTTGTTGTTGTTTTGCTTGGAGAATCATGACACTCATCCAATCTGTTATCACCCCAAATTCAGGGGTAAGGAGTAGCCTTCACATTGTTTCTTAAAAGAACCAAGTATGTATTGAGACAAAACAAAGGCCCCTATTTTCAACAACAGTCAAGACCACTTCTTAATACTCTTTCTAAAGTTTCAATTTTTGAAGGATAGACAACTTAATTTGAATGTACATTCTATTTTATATTCTATTCCCCTCACATCCAGTAAGACTTATCAAACATCATTTTTACCTTTTACTATTCAAAGGGAAGAAAAATATAAACAGCAAAGATAAGTGGGAAAAGTCAAAATATATATAATATTAAAGTATAATACATTGCAACCAAATTATAATGACTAGGAAAAATATTAAAATGCAATTGATTTCATTTCAATTTTTTCCCAACTGATAATTCATTACAGCAGCACCTCCCTTTATTCTAGTGCATGTACCAAAATACAAATGATCACACAAAAACCAAACCAAACAAAACAAAAGCGTGGAGGATACACTGATTTCCTTGGCATTTGTTTTTTCCTTGTCGTTGAAACCTTGTGTGATCTTGATATCTTGTGGTATTAGGAACAATGGGAGCCAAACAGAAACTTCTTCTAACCTTGCTTTCTACTCTCCTTTTTTATTGTATTAATCTCATAAAACAATGATCTTAGAATTGCTTTCAAAGTTAGAAATACTGCCAAGCAAATTCAGCAATGCTTCTACATAATTTTGTATTTTATTAGTTGCTAAAGCAACTATATACATCTGAATATATTATTCATACATATGTGCCAGGCATCAATGATTTTTGTGTCAGAGAATGCCTGGACACAACTGGATTCTTGCACTCCCAGCAATCATTCACTCTCCTGAGGGTATGGAGCAAATCACTGCAGTAGGAGTTAGACTGGAACTAGAAAAGGCAGAGGAGAAATAGAGGGGAGAGAAGGAAGGGAAGCACCAGGGGTATTGGTGAGAGGACACTCGGGCATATAGATGGAACAAACCCAAAGAAATAATCAGTTACTGTTTTCAGTTACAATCTCTGTTCTAAAATCATTTAAGAGAGTAGATCTTAAAAGTCCTCATTCAAAAATAAAAGTCATTTAGAAGACAGTAAATTAGACTTGTGCCTAAATCATACACAATTTGGATACTCTGGGGTAAGAGGAAACAAATCATTCTTTAATTAGGTCTATCCACATTCTCTCTATAAATGATGGAAAGGAGATTTTGATCTGAAAAAATTTACTGAAATTACATATTCAGCTGTGGCAGGAAGATGCTCAGTTTCTGAGCCTGTATCACTCTGGAGGAGGAATAAAATAATCTCTAAAAATAAACCAAATTCCAAAGAAATCTAAATAGCCCCTTGAGATTTACTGGTTTGGGTACATGACCTATGTATCATTATATAATGTAACAGCTAATATTTAGCAGCAAGGTTAATGGGCCTTGATAGTTAATATAAATGATAGAAATAAGAATATGAAAATAAAAATAATCTAAAGAGTGAACTTTTGTCAACAGGTTTATTGCACGCTTATAGAGAGAACACAAGGGGATTAGTGAAATAGACATTCCCAAATTCAAAACATCTACTGCCCATCAGAAGAATCTCTCTGTATTAGGTCAACTACTATCTTTCGTTGTTCTGTTTTATGAGTTAAATTCTCTGTTACTTTCTACAGATGTCAGACTCTAATATTGGTACATATTTTATATGTAACAAGTTTATGAAAATAATTTTATATAATAAAGAGGACATGATCTTGAAATTCAAGGAACTAGTACATACAACTTTAAGATCATTTAAGATGAAAACAAACATTTATTTTGTGGTTAAATATTTAATAATGCCTCTACCTTTATCGGAAACAGAAAACAAATTAACTTATCTTCTTTAGGGACATGTTTCCATTTATTTTGTTATCCATAGACATATTAAATATAAATGAAGGTTTCCTATAGTTAAATTGCTTTTGTTATTTAATATTCACACTTCTAGATAAATATTAGCTATATTTTATATGGGGAGAGGTGAGACTCTCATGCCTTTTACAAAGCATTAAATTCTTAGCAACAAACATTATCTATGCTGCTTTGCCCTAGGATGCAAAAGCATGGTTATCAGATAAGTAAATGGCAAAAAGTTAAATTTGTGATTACACTAGAGACAAAATCTGCATTCCCACTATCTCATTAAGAAGTAATGATAAGGCATGGAGAACTGGGTGAAATTTAATAACAAAGAAATGTAATTGTACATACTAGTAGGTTAAATAAAATAAAAATACATTAAAAAAGAATTGGAAATCTTGGCTGCAATATAGCCATTCTTTCTCCCCCCCCCCCTCCAGTTCAAGCCATTGTTTCTCAGTCTAGTTGTGTAGGACACAGCTCCCTGGCCCATGCTGGTATTATGAGTCTTGTGCTCCCACGGGCTGACGCTGTCAGTCGCTGGTCGTTGGATGGCCGCTCACAGCAGCTCAGGGCTGCTCTCACCAGCTTCTGGCCACTCAGGATGGCTGCGGGTCACTGGCCACTCATGGCAGCACACAGTAGCCCATGGCAGCACAGGGCAGCCAGTGGCAGCATATGGCAGCTCACGCCAACCTCCGGCTGCTCATGGCAGCCCCAGGGAAAGCTGTTGTTCACAGTCTTAGCTGTAGAGGGTGCAGCTCACTGGCCCATGTGGGAATCAAACCAGTGGCCTTGGGCGTTAGGTGCACGGTGCTCCAACCCCCTGAGCCACCAGGCTGGCCCAATGTAGCCTTTCTAAAAAAGACTAGCATTTTAATTGGCTTCACACTAAATGCATCAATAGTATGACATAGCTTACCAAAGAGTTAACACAAATAGATGGTGTTAATGGAATTAGAGTGTACAAAGAAAAACACAAATCTCTTCATGCCTTGATTTTGTCAGGAAATAACTTAAATATTCAATTCAGTTTTTGGACCCCCTCTGGTATTGGTATCTAGAAGGCAGTCAGAGGATGTGCATGATGGGAACAGGACTGAAAACATGTCATTGGGAGTGAGGAAGAAAGAGAGTAGCTGCTTAGCCCAAAAAGAAACCAAATTCAGGAAAACAAGATAGCTATCCAAGAATGACTCTGTGTCTCCCTTGATCCTAGACTCCCACAAATATAAAGTGACCACATACAGTCCTCATGTCCTTCAGTGATCTGACTTCACCCACCCCTCCAGCCAGTTATCTGCGTCCACTTTAACTCTAATTCTTGAATTACGGAGCATCTTAGAGTGTCCTGATACACACCATGAGGTCTCTATGCTTTGATACTACTATCCTTTTCGTAAAATGCCATCACCTCTGCTTTCCTTCTTTGTGTGGGATAACTCCTCCTCATCTGTAAAACTCATATTGAACTTATTCACTGCAGAAAACATTTCTTAACTCCCTTCTCTATTTCTACTTTCCTACCCCATCCAAAGTCCCTCCTCTCTGATCTGGAAGCATCCTGTGCATATTTTATAGTATATCCTTAGTTAAAGTGATCCATGTATAACTCTGTCCTTGGTATCAGGTAAACTGGTAAGCAGAGATTCTATCTAACTTCTAGTTAAGCTCAATAAAGGCACACCCTATGTCTGTCTTGCTCATTTTATCTTGGTACCTGATGCCCAGAACTGAAATATTTATAAACAAATAAATGAATGAATACACATTTGATTGACTATGATTTATCTGAACATATGCTATGAAAAGGGGGTTGCTATCAAATTTGGAAGGTGTTCATTGTACATTGTCGTTTATATTTTTAATTTTTTGTCTTTTGACTAGACTGTTGTTACTATAAAACATTAAATTACACAAAGAAATATACATGATTTATTAAATTTTTTCCTCAAAATGAACAACACCCTATTCATTAAAAAGTTTGGTTACTATTGTATCAATTATTATGCTATAGGCTGAATGTTTGTGCCCCCCAAATTCCTGTGTTGAAATTTAATCCTCAATGTGATGATATTTGGAGGTGGGGCCTTTGGGAGGTAATTAGGTCATAAGAGTGGAGCCATCATGAACGGGGTTAATGCTCTCATAAAGGAGATCCCACAGAGATTCCTTCCACCTTCCACCACTTGAGTACACAGCGAGAAGACCGCCAACTGTGAACTAGAAAGAGGGCTCTCACCAGACGGATTCTCTCAGCATCTTGATCTTAGACTTCTCAGCCTCCAGAACAGTGAGAAATAAATTTGTGCTATTTATAAGTCACCCTGTCTATGGTAATCTGTTATAGCAGAACTGCCTAAGACATATCATATCATAATGAAAGCAAATAGTCATTTTCTAATGAGTGTTTCATTATGCAAAACACACGAAGATATTTCCCCACAGCTTCTTATAAATAAAAATGGGTCATATGTACTTTGTTACACACTAGAGGGCAAGAGTTGTAGTAGGCAAAATCTATTATAAAACGAAAAATCCACAAGGTCTGCCCAGCAGATTCTTGCTTTTCAAGGAAAAAAAAGTGTTAAGGTTTCCTGGAACCAGGGAAATTCTTGTACATTGAACTGAAAATAAAAAGGGAAAAGAAGAGGTGAGGAGTATTTCCATTTGCTATAATCATTCCAGGCCAATAGGGCAATAGCTTGTTTCCTTATCCCCATACTGAGATTTCCCTCTAAGCCATCAAATATCTGTGCTAGGTGCAGCTCCCACAACGAGATCCAATCCAGGGAGAGGAGGAAGGCCCAGTTTCTTTGTCTTGATCTCCCTATCAGCAACTAGATTACTGCCCTTGTATCAATACTGGTTCATAAGATTCATTCCCCACCTGCATTTACATATCAATTCCACACCCTACCTGAACCTTGTTCCTGCTTCTCTCCAGTCTACCCAGGCTGTCTGCCACCCAGCTTCTCAGAATCCCTGCCTTGAGCCAAATCCCGATATGATTTGTTACTTCCACTTGCTCTTTTTTCCTTCAAGGTTTAGCAGTGAAAGATGAGAATCATACAGGGAAATGCAGGATAAAAATGTTAGTCTTTGGGGATCTTGAGCAGAATTGATAGAAACTGTGGTTCTTAGTCTTTCCAACTGGTTCTGGAAGCTCACCTCCAGCAGAGGCAAACGTGAAGCTGTGGGAAGGCAGCAAATGACAGGGCTATTTCAGGTGCACCAGTTGCCACCATGATCCTGGGCAAAACCATGAAGAAGGCAGAATTTATTTATGGAATCTTTCAATCTCACCTTGAACTTCCTTTCATGCTTTTCACTTTCCAATGTTCCTCTTGCTATGCAATAAATACCAACTTAGAATTTCTCAGAATCCCCTTCCTCTTCTCTGCACATTAGTTAAAACTCTGAAAGAATGACCGATTTCTGGTCTCAATTTGTTAAAACAATTAACACTAAATTACTCTGTATGTGGAACTCTCCCATGACATTTTGCTTTTTAAAATGGGATTACTAATTCCAATGATTTAATGGAATCTTTAATTTGTACAATACATGAGAGATTATTTTGAACAGGGAGCCAGTTTTCTTTTAGCTGATTTTCCAAAATAAATTATATTGAATACAATTACCCCATTAGCACTAACCTCCATCACTTCACCTCTGTAAGTAACTATACAACAAACAGTCCTCAATTTGGGACAGAACGTGAATTTGAATTTGCCACAAATAAAGCATAAATAAATTCTATCTAATTTCTTGCTTGGACGATAAAGAAAATGAGACTATGGAGTTAGGGAGCATAGAAAAATCAATGTAACAGCAATTAGGGTAGAAATGCTCATCCTGAGAAATAGAGGACACCTAGTGGGCTAAATAATTTCTGTGTGTATAACTTGTTAAACTGTCAGCATATAACTCTTTAGGGCTGACTATAGCAGGTCCTAGGCTTCTTTATTTGTCTGATTATTTTATTCTTTATTTCACTGATCATAAGCATTTCCATTAGAAGGCTTTAAGAAGAGAACAGTAAACTAAATGTGATTATTTCAGCTGCTTTTTCACACCTCCAGTAAATCTGGTAGGGAGAAAGTTAAAGTTGAATTATTTGGGTGAATTTCAGGAGATCACATCTATCCATGTCTTATGACAATAGTGATCAAGAATCAGCCGTAGTCTGTGCAAATAAGCTATTTGTGAATGTTTTAAATGAAGTCTTCTGAAATCAACATGTGAGCTATATATACAGAGGATGCCAAAAAAATGTATACACATTTTAAGAAAGGAAAAAACTATACTAAAGTTGTAATACTCAATATATACCTATAACAAAAGATGAACACAAGTCATGTGTATATATTTTTTTGGCACCACCCAGTATATAACCTTTAGTAACTTGTTAGGTAATACAATCAAACAATAGTACTGTTTATATAACTTTGAATTCTGGGAAAGTCTGATATCCATACATTCATCTCAGGCATGAGTTTACTAATATGCTCACTCCCTGATATCTGAATTAGTTGAACAACTCTTATTTATCCTGTTACACCTATTCTCCTCATCTTTTACTTTTGCTTGATTTTTTGTGTTTATGTATTGGTTTGGAACATTTTATGATGTCTTTTCATCTATCCTAGTGAGACAGTTAGGAGATCAATATTTGTTTCTATTACTGTAAATATATACAGATATATCATATGAATCTGCTATTTCAGTCAACTGTTGTCTTAATACTATGATTAATGCTATTTGTTACCTGCACACTAGCTCTCCTAATCTTTGGAATTTCTAATTTGTAGCAGAGATGGATAGGTTATCACTGGGAAACTATAAACATTACTTGTTATTTATCTTTCTCTTCGGAAATATTTCATTGTCTATATAATTACTTTAGCTAAACTCTACAGTTACATTGCCTGCTTACAATATTTAACTATAAACTTCTCCCCCCCACATTTTTTAAACAAACTACTAGAGTTGGAAAATATATTAGTAATAAAAAAAGAAGTATTCCTGTCAGATGGTGTATTACTACTTATCAATAGGTGCATAACAAATTACTATGAAACTTAGCAGCTAAAAACAACAAACATTCATTATGTCATATAGTTTCTGAGGTTCAGAAATCTAGGAGCAGCTTAGCTCAGGATCTCTGATTAGATTGCAGTTAAGCTATCAGCTGGGGATGCAGTCATCTGAAGGCTAGACTGGGGCATGAGGATCCACTTCTAAACTCACTCATATGGCTGTTGGCAGGAGGCATCAATTCCTCAAGAGGCAGGTCTCTTCACTGGGCTACTCAAAATATGGCAGCTGGCTTCCCCCAGAGTGAGAGGTACAACAGAACGAGAGAGTGCCCAAAATAAATGATGTGCTGTCTTTTATAATCTAATTTGAAAGTGACAAACTAACATTTCTGTCATATTGTATTGATCACACATAATTACTAAAATTTGGGACAGGACTACACAAGGTTGTGAATCTAGGAGATGGGGGGCGGGGTCAAAGGGGGCCATCTTGGAGGCTGCCTATCACAAATGCTTATTCCACTTCTGACAAGATGATTACTGCCTCAGATGACAGTCCATTCCATTTCTGTAGATGAGCTCTTCAGAGACAGAACAAAGTTTACTCATAACAGCTGAAGGGCCAGAAAAAATATAATTCATTTGATAGCTTATAGTTTTTTTTGAATGATTGGAATATGAAAGTTTCAATTTAATTGTTATTTTTGGAACACTTAAGAAGGAATAAACAACAGCATTTTCAAATAATTTTATTTATAGTGTACCTAAATGGAAAGTATACTAGGGAAGAAAAATGGTGAATAAAGGAGAAAAGGAGTTAAGAATATAGACAGACAAAAAATATAAATGTTTACTTGACAGAAAGAGGTGCTTTAGCCTACTACTCTTGCCATATTGATCACAGTTCATCTCTCCTCCTTCTGTCCTCATAATAAAAGACTAGCCTTTTATTTTCCAGTTTTACAAGAAAGGGTTGTATGTTAGAGCTGTTCTAATGTCCTGTGATTACAGTTATATTTAGGTCATTTGTTTCAAAATATGGCAGAATTATTAGGTGTAAGAATGTTTGAGATATTAAATATCGAAACTATTATGTTGAGAAGGAATAACTATTAAACTTGAAATACTGCATAAACATACATTATTATTTTAAAGATAGTAGGTTTCACATGTCTGCTTCTTCCCTGAAAACATATGCAAACTAATGGATTCAAATCAATGTATTCTATAAACTTTGGGTTGTTCCAATGTTAACTTTAAGAAATTATACACAATTAGAGAGGAGGTCAGTGAAGAATGAGATCAATGATATAAATAATGCGTTTTTTTTTTTTTTTAAAGAGTTCTTTCATTCAGTGCAGTGCTTTATAACTTTTTTCCTTCTTTGTGATTGGCAGTTATTTGAAGATAATTTGAACAAGGTTTTCAGTAATGCCAAAACACATAGGTTAGACTGATGAATTATTAGAAATTGGCAAATAAGAATAACTGCAGCAAATGTTAACTGTTATAATATTAAATCTTTTAAAATAAATCTATTGCTATTAATTGAATTTCAGCCAGATTGCAGTAAGATATAATAATTTTAACCATGAAATACCAGCTTGACCTTTCCACAGGTCTATTTACTTTTCACAAACTATTGACTATAATGTTCACTCTGAAAGTAGAAATAATTTCCCTTTAAGAAATAAAATAACAATGCCATTCATATTCGAATATTATTTTATTTTCACCCAGAAGTATGAAAAAAGAAAGAAAGAAAGGAAGGAAGGAAGGAAGGAAGGAAGGAAGGAAGGAAGGAAGGAAGGAAGGAAGGAAGGAAGTTAGAAAGGAAGAAAGAAAGAAGAACATTGGAAAGGAGCATTGCAATAGTCTATAATTGTTATTACAACTATGAAGGAAAAATGACAAATGATAAGTCTCTTATTGAACATCATAGACATCCTACAAATATGTACATTTATCTAAAAAATGTTAGATCTAACCATGAGAACTAGTTGGAAAACTTGACTTCTGAAATAATTTTATCCTGAACTTTTGTCTATTTTAAATTGTTTGTAATATCCTTGTTGTAGTTCTTTAGAAATGGCTTCCCTATTGCAGTTTGTCTCACTTTAGCAAGCTAATGATTAAAATATAAACTCATGCTATTCATGATAGGTTCCTTCACATTTTATAGTAATATAATTTCAATTGTTCAGAAGTTCTGTGTTAAAATTTAGTTTCAGACATAATAGTCAAAATTTCTCTTACTAGAGAAACCAGATCTCATTAAATGAGAAAATCAGTTCTGCAGATGAGGCACATAGGTGCACTGTTCAAAATATTACTGAATGACAAATACAGGACAGATTCATTAACATGTGGCACCTCGCAGGTAAACCACTTTGCAACAGGTTCATTTTATTTTTATTCCTCTTCACAGCTGCATCCTGTTTTAAGTAAAATACAAAGCAAATTCTGCTAGCGTTCTCCAGACATCCTATTCTCAGGCAGCAAGCTTACTCCTTCCAGATCTTTGTGTCAATGTATATCCCAATATCTCAAATGGTACCACTTTTGAGAATGGAGCAACACAAAATATTTAATATAAAATAAATAATCTATTAATTTAAAACTTTAGGAAATATTTTTCATGATAAAATTAATTTCATGATAAATTAATATTATACCAAAATGGAGTATTTTGATGGTTTCATCACATAAAACTAATAATTTTTAAATATTTGATATATATTTTGCTTAAGAGGAGCTCTTATTTAAAATTAAGGGCATCTAGGATTTCCAGTCAAGATGGCGGAATAGGTAAACACTATGCTTACCTCCTCTCAGGACCAAATCAAAATTGCAACTAAACTACAGAAAAACTTTCCTTGAAAGTCTCCAGAAGTACAACTGAACCAAAATCATACAACTAAGGACATACAGAAGAAGCCCCCTTGAGACTGATTGGTAGAAGGGACAGAGACACAGAAAAGGCTGGTCGTCTACCCATATGTGACCATTAAAAATCAGGAAGGATATCTAGATGTGGAGATCCTTCCCGGAGGAGAGGTCTCAGCCCCACACCAGGCTCCCCAGCCCAGGGTTTCAGTGCCAGGGAGAGAAGTCCCCATAACTTCTGCCTTGAAAACCAGCAGAGACTGTGGCTGGGTGAGACGAGGGTGGCTGCAGTCTCATATGCTCCTATTAAAGGGTCTGCACATGGGCTTACTCAAAGACAGAATCACTCGCTCTGAGATCCAGCACTGGGGCAGAGGCTCAGGGGTCACTGGGGACATAAAGGGAGGAACTGAATTGTCTGGGTTTGGAGCAAAGGCTTGCAGGGCAGCTTTCTCCCAGATGGTGATAGGTAAGTGGGGGGGGGGGGGATTGGGGGCAGGTGGAAAAGATGAGGGGATTAAGAAGTACAAATTGGTAGTTCCAAAATAGTCATGAAGATGTAAAGCATAGGAATATATTCAATTTATTCAATAATATGTTAGTAACTATGTATAGTGTCAGGTGGATACTAGACTAGTCAGGAGGATCACTTCTTAAATTACATAAATGTCTAACCATATGCTGTATACCTAAAGTTAATATAAAATAATACTGAATGTCAATTGTAATTGAAAAATTTAAAAAGTTAGAGGAAAGGAGAAATGAAATAAGAGGTTCAAATTTCCAGGTATAAAACAAATAAATCATGGAGATGTAATGTACAGAACAGGGAATATAGTCAATAATATTGTGACAGCACAGTACAATGTCAAATGGTTTCTGGACTTATGGCGATCACTTCTTTAGGTCTATAAATGTTGAATAACTATAGTGTATACCTGAAACTAATATATTATATATTAATATACAATATATTTTAGCTATATTTTATATTATATTAGCTATATTTTAATAAAAAAGCTTCTAAAATAAAGAAAGAAAATTAAGGGCATTTAAAAAAATCTATAGCACAGAAAGGGAATCACTGTTTTTCCTGTATAATAAAAGAAATATCTTTTAGATTATTTATTTTATTTGGAAAATGGAAACTCCTAATTCTCTCTGCTCCTCACCCCAGCCCCCAGTTAAGCTCCCAAAACCTGTGGCAAGTTTTCTATGAATATTCCTTAGTAAATTTGGAATTTTTATTTAGTAATCAGATGCTTTTTTGTAAGCTTACTTTGTAAACATAATGTTCCACCAATGATTTTCTGTAGAACTACAGTAATGCATTTTGTGTGGGCATGTCTCAGATGTGGTCCTCAGATGTTGACTTATACCATAAACAGTTTTCATGGTGAATAATATTCCTTATCCACCATGTTTTTTTATTGTTTGATCCAATCACTCTAACATTTATGAAGTAACAGTTTTCATAATGGAATTTTTCTTTCCCTAAGGATTATCTTCTAAAGCACAGTCCCAGGATTTCAGAGTGAGCTCTCTTTCTGACTCATTTCAGAAAGTCAACTGACTCAAAACTCCATCTATAAACTGGGGCTATTTCTGATTTAGAAAGTGTCTAACATTTTGGGGATACAGGGATGTTGTTATTCATTTGGAACAGAGTTTCTCCAAACTGACTGAACATTAGAATCATTTGGGAATGTTTTACAAAGACCTCACACCTAGATAAAGGTCTAGAGATTTGATTTAAGTGGTCTGGGGTGAGGCCCAGGGACCAATACTTTCCAGATTTCCAGGTGTTTCTAATACGAAAACATGGTTGCAAACCTCTAGTTAGAACAATGCTTATAAAGACTTTACCATGGTGATCATGCCTTTTACAATATGACACAATTTCACATATATGCGTTGACAGGAAATAAGACAATCTTAGAGAAACACATCATTTGTTTGCTACCTTTTGGAAACAATTATTACAAATGCAATAATTCTCCAGATAATAGTAATCTAATCTATCAATGCTATGATTATAAATATTTAACAACTTTTGCTGGAAATCTTTCTAATAAATATTACATAATACCTTGCCCTGAAGAAAACGTAGTAAACATACTTTAATCTTTTCTTGACAGTTCAATAGTATCATTGTAGAAGTCTGTGGTTGCATTATCTTGCCTTTTCAATATTTAGGCACCTTCACTAAATAAACTCAGAGTTTTGCAAGTTTTTGGGGTACTGATTTTTATCATCCCTCAGTCTCAGTTATTACTTTATAGTATTTTTAACTGTCTAATATCACCCACACATTTCCCTTTGCTTTTGCCCTTCCTGTTTCTAATCTAATGATGCCAACATTGATTATGCTGAAAGGACTTAATATAAACAGAACACCTTAAAGCTTGAGAAATCAGGTAATCATGTTTGTTAAATCACGTCCCTTCGATGATGCTTACAATTCACGGTCAGTAGGCTCTGTTGTCAGAACATAGAGATGTCCTACAAAGGAAAGCATGTGAACACCGTGACCAAAGCTCCCCTTTCAATTCTTTAACAATGTTTTTCCTTTTATGACTGTATTCAGGACAATATACGTTGGTTAAAGTTTGACTTCTAGATAAATGAGATACCCATATTAAAAATCTAGATTATTTAGAAAAAAAGAGAGATCGATCTGAATAAGAGATGGCTAGAAGCTTCATATAGTGAGGAGATGTCCCTGAATATGAGTTAAAGCACTGCTATCCTCCCTGAATGCACCCAAACCCTAAGAATCGCTCTGCCTGATGAACGGGCCAGGAGATTGCCCAGTATACAATCCAGTTGATTGTAAATGATCCAAATAAGAAAAACAGCTAGAGAAATAAGTCAGACAGAAAAAGTCGAGAACTATGTATGATTTCACTGATATGTGGTTGTCATGAAGGGATGTCATGCGGGGGCTCTGGTCCCACTTCCCACATAAGAACGCAGGATGTGGTGAGGCCAAAAAGGAACACCCACAGAGCCATAGATACGGGAGTCAGACCACTATATTCTCATTGGTGGCTGGGTTGGAGACACAGGAAGCAGAAGACACACTATCCGCAACCTGCCATCCACGTCTCTCTGCCAACCAACCTCACTTGCTAACTGCAATCCGCCGTGCTAACTGCAATCCATGCTTGCTAGCTCAGCCACCATCTTCTTGCTAGCACCCATCTGCTGCTAGCGTAGCCACAGCAGTTATATTAGTGGCCAATGGCTCACTGATTACAGCTGACGGCCAACTACTCACAGCGGATGACCATCCAATCACAGTTGATGGCCATTTACTACTTGAGGCAGCACTTTTCCACATGAGGGTGAGAACCTGGGAACTGCACTCCTGGTTCTGTCTCCACACTCCACCCCTACAGGTTCTCGCCTCACAATCTACGTGACAAGCATCTTCCACGAGGGGCCCTGTGCGAGGAACCTGGAAGTGAATGCAATATCCTGGACACAGGCAGGCTCTCTGGGCACAGCCAGGGTTTCTCAGGGCACCACCAGTCCTTCTGGGCACAGCCAGACTTCCTGGGCTTCTTAGGGTACTACCAATCTCCCCGGGCACAGCCAGGGCCTCTCAGGGCACTGCCAGTCTTTCTGGGCACAGCCAGACTTCTCGGACTCAGCCAGGGCTCTCAGGTCACTGTCACTCTCTCCGGGCACAGCCAGACTTCCTGGGATCAGCAGGGTTTTCACGGCACTGCCACCCTCTCTGGGCCTCTCAGGGTACTGTGCTGGAACAACAGCGACTCACAGTCAAGGTGCTTACATATTGTCGATGGCAACCAGTCAAGACACAGGAAGCAAACATCCACTGGTTCTACTACATGGTGGTATGTTCCCAAGCAAACAGTCAAGTGGTCCATCAAATCAGGGATGGAAGGTAATTCCCCATAGTCCACAGTCATTTGCCAGGGCTGCACATTGGCCTCACAATGTGTGCCCTCTCCGCAGGGTGAGGGCTCCAAGTGTTCCCCAACCTGGGGGTGAGGGCCTCAGCAAGTACTTCCCAGCCCACAGGGCCGCAAGGACCTCCGCTTTCTCTGGCCTATGCTGGTTGGGGAACCATCCAATCTTCCCACCTGTCCATAGGGGTCCAGCTCTCCGGCAGCTGCTCCTCCTCGTATTCCTGAGACTGAGTGTTCATATGCACAAACTGCTCTACCACCCTTAGGAGAGCTTTAGTCGGCACCATACCCTGCTCGCTGTGCCATTTGTCATGCAGGGTCTCACGCAGGGTCTCAGCTGCCGCTCCCCACATAAGAACTCAGGACATGGTGAGGCCAAAAAGGAACACCAACGGAGCCACAGATAGGGGAGTCATACCACTATAGACTTGCTGGTGGCTGGGTTGGAGACACAGGAAGTAGGAGCCACACTACCCGCAATCTGCCATCCACTTCTCTCTGCCAACCAACCTCACTTGCTAGCTGCAATCCACCTCTCTGCAATCCACAATCCACACTCCGCCATGCCGCGCGAGGACACCACACCATGCCTTGCTAGCATAGCCACGGCAGCTAATGGTTAACTGGTAACAGCCGATGGCCAACTAGTCACAGCTGATGACCATCTACTACCTGAGCCAGCACCTTTCTATGTGAGGCTGAGAGCCTGGAACTGCTCTCTGGGGCTCTCTCCCCACACTGGTATATAAAACTGAAAACAACAAAAGAACAAGAGAAACGGAGAAACAAAACTCATAAACACAGACAATAGTTTAGTGATTACCAGAGGGTAAACGGGGAAGGAGCTGGTAGATGAGGGCAAAGGGGGTCAAATATATGGTGATGAAAAGAGAACTGACTCTGGGGTGGTAAACACACAATGTGATATATAGATGATGTGTTACAGAATTGTACACCTGAAACCTATGTGACTTTGCAAACAATTATCACCCCAATAAACTTTAATTTAAAAAAAGAAAGAAAAACAGCTAGAAATGTAAAGACAGAGAATACATCCCGAGATGACATTTCATCAAGTATAGTAACTCAACAGCTCTTCCAAGTAGAGGTTCCAGAATTAATGAGAAAAATAATACTAGATGCAATTGCCAAATTCATACTCCATGTGTACTTCAGCATATTATACTGACATTCCCTGTGCTATAATTTCTAATTATGATTTCACCCCAAATCAGAGCACCTAACTTGTAATTTGGAAAAGCCCAGAGGTAGCAGATTGGACTGCACAAAATATTTATCATTAGCACCTAGCTCCACCCACCCCCCAAATATTTGGGTGAATGAGCAACAACTGAGCCAGAAGATAAATCAAACGGCTTTATGCAAAGCAAAAAATATATGAACGCTTGAAAATACATGTAATTCATGGTTTCTTGGTTTTTTAAATGTGTTTTCATGATCTTCACAGAATGTATTCTAAGTTTATGAAGGTAGAATAATATTAAGGTGAATAGTATTAATAGTGTTAAATAGTATTAAAATATTGTATAAGAAATATATATTTATCTCATTTCTTAGAACTGCATAAATCTTTGCCTACTTCTGTCATTGAAATTGCTTCTGAAAAACTCTCACCTATAAATGTATGTATATAAGATTTCCTCTTCCCTTTAGAAGAATCCATCAAAAAGTCACAATATAAGGTGTGGTGTAATTTTTAATTTATTCTACTTTTTTGTGTTACTTGGATTAAAGCCAGCATAGATTTTTATGTATAAAATATATTGTAATATGATATAGGTAGATATCCTCAAAAAATAGCATCCTTGAGGCAAACTCCCTGTAAAACATACGAACAACATAGCACTCACAGGCTGTATGTTTCTATCAAGTATCATTATATGTCCTGCAACGTCATTTCAGCTACAAAACACCTAAAATTGTTACAGCTGGCAAATAACAATCCTACTTAATCCCTAGGCCCCCAAGCGGAGTAATTCAAGGCTATGATTCTGCTGTCAGCAGGCCAAGGTAGGATTAGACTCTGACAGGTTTGAGACAAAGAGACATAGATGCAATACATATAAAAGCATTTCTTGCTTACACTAACTCTCCTCCGAAGAGAGCATTTGTAGTGGGTTGAATTATAACCCTGTCATGCAGGGTGGCATGTGGGGTCTCTGGTCCTGCACCCCACATAAGAACACAGGACATGGTGAGGCCAAAAAGGAACACCCACAGAGCTATAGATGGGGGAGTCATACCACTATAGTCTCGCTGGCGGCTGGGTTGGAGACTCAGGAAGCAGGAGCCACACTATCCGCAACCTGCCGTCCACTTCTCTCTGCCAACCAACCTCATTTGCTAGCTGCAATCCGCCTCTCTGCAATCCGCAGTCCACACTCCACCGCTTGCTAGCTCAGCCACCATCTTCTTGCTAGCCCCCATTTTTCTGCCAGCGTATCCACAGCAGCTATACTAGTGGCCAATGGCTCACTGGTTACAACTGATGGCCAACTAGCCACAGCTGATGGCCATTTACTACCTGAGCCAGCACCTTTACACGTGAGGCCGATAGCCTGGAAACTGCACTCCTGGCTCTGTTCCCACAAACCCCCACTAAAGATATGTTCAAACCTTAACACCTGGTACCTATGAATGTAACCTTGTTTTCAAATAGGGTCTTTGTAGACGTCACTCTCTGTTCCTGATGTTCACTTTTCTTTTTCTGGTCTTGGCTGAACCAAGGAATCCCTCCAACACTTCACCCAGCACCATCAGTTATTACCTGACATATGTTCAAAAGCATAGCATTACAATGTTTGCATGCTGTTGTAATCATTTATGGCATCTTTTTTCCCATTAAAAAGAAATCCTTTAGTGTTTAATAAAATTATATGTAAGTCTGACGACAGTTTCTACCCTTTGAAATTTTGAAAAAATACCAGGGGCGCCAAAAAAAATGTATACATAACTTGTATTCATCTTTTGTTATTGGTATATATTGAGTATTACAATTTTAATACAGTTTTTTCCTTTCTGAAAATGTTTATACATTTTTTTGGTACCCTCTGTATAAATAAAAGTGCTGCCAATAAACAATTTTAGTTTCCGTAGATTGACCATTATGCAGGAAAAGATTGTCCACTATTGTGGGAGGGGACACAAACTTTTCTTCAGGGTGTGCCTGATCCCAGATTGTAAGAGGAGTTTCTTCTGAAACAATAAATCTCCTATAGAATACTTCCTTTTGGTTACACCCAAATTCATGCCACCAACGACTAGAAATATATTCCATCAGAAAAAAGTTAAAACGCAGAAGAGGCTTACCAAAACAAACACTCACATACTTATGCAGTTGAATTGAGATTGGCCTAGCATTACTCAGCTGATCAGCAGCATTGATCTTTCTCGGTGAGTCACTACAGGGAACGTCTTCTGCAAGACCATGTGGCCCTGAATAATCAGAGGAAGCCAGACCATTGCTAGCTGTATACAGATAACTGACAATTACGCTGGACTGATGGAGATTTTGAGACCCTCTCCTCTTTCTTTCTCCATCTACTGACTTTTTGTTGTTCTTTTATTCTCTTTATTAGATTCTCTTATAAAGAATGAAACTCAGACATCAATGTAGCAGTAGCCTCCAATATAACATTGAAAAGGAGAAGATATGTTGTTTGGTTAAAGTAAGATTTGTAGGTATTCATTTGATTCCATTTATCTATGCTAATCCTATTTCCCACCACTTTAAAAAACAGCTTATGAAATAATTCATATATTATTCAATCCATCCATTGGCATTGTATGTGCAACTGTCACCAGTCAATTTTAGAACTTTTATCATTTCTAAAAGAATACCTGTACCCTTTAGCCATCACCTCCCCACTCAATCCTCCTGTCATGTCTGTGCCCCCTAGTCTTCACAACAATTAATCTATTTTCTCACTCTATAGATTTCTTTATTCTGGACATTTCATATGAATGGAATCATACAATATATGGTCTTTTTTGTTTGGCTTATTTCATTTAGCACAATGTTTACAAGGTCCATTCGTATTGTAGCATGTGGCAGTACTTCATTCTTTTTTATGGAAACATAATATCCCATTATATGAATGTAATAGATTTTTCTTTATCCATTTGTCACCTGATAGATATTTGAGTTGTTCTCATCTTTTGTCTATTAGGAATAATGCTGCTATAAACATAAGTGCACAAGTTTCGTTGTGGACATATGTTTTCATTTCCTTTGAGAATATAAATAGGAGTGGAATTGCTGGGTCATATAGTAACACTATGTTTAATCATTTGAGGAACTGTCAAACTAGTTTCCAGAGCAGATACACCATTTTACATTCCCAGCAGCAGTTATGAGAGTTTAGATTCCTCCACACCCTAGCTAACAATTGTTATTATCTGACTTATTATTTACCTGACATCCTAGTAGCATCTCACTGTGCTTTTGATTTTCATTTCCCTGATGCTAATGATATTGAACATCTTTTCATGTGCTTATTGACCATTTGTAGGTATTATCTGCCTTGGAGACATCTTTTGCCCAATTTCAGTTGGGTAGTCTTTTTATTACTGAGTTGTAAGAGTTCTTCATACATTCTAGATATGAGTCTTTTATCAGGTATGTGATTGCAAACATTTTCCCATTCTCTGAGTTGTCTTTTCACTTAATTTATGGTATCCATTGAAGCACAAAGGTTTTTAATTTTGATAAAGTCTAATTTACCTATTTCTGGTGGTTTTTCATGCTTTAGGTGTCATATCCAAGAATCTTTTGCCAAATCCAAAGTTATAAAGATTTACCCCTAGGTTTTCTCCTAAAAGTTTCATAGTTTTAGTTCTTACTGTAATCTACTTTGAGTTAATTATATAGATGGTATAAAATAAGGGTCCTAACTCATCCCATTTGTCGGCATACAATTATTCATAGTGTTCTCTTATAATGCTTTTCATTTTTGTGAAATCAGCAGAATATCTCACTTTCATTTCTGATTTTAGTAATCTGAGTCTTCTCTCTATTTTTCTTGATCAGTCTAGTTATAGCCTTGTCAATTTTGTTGATCTTTCAAAGTACCAGCTTTTCCTTTCATTGATTTTTCTCTATCGATTCTCCATTCTCTATTTTATCAATTTCTACTTGAATCTTTACTTCCTTCCTTCTCATTGCTTTAGATTTAGTTTGCTCTTTATTTTCCCAGTGTCTTAAAGTGGAAGGTTAGAGTATTGATTTAAACTCTTTATTCATTCTTAAATTACTATTTATAGCTATACATTTCCATCTAAGCAATGCTTTATCCACACAGCATCAATTTTACTGTGTTGTGTCTGCATTTTCATTCATTTCAAAGTATTTTCTGATTTCCCTTTTGATTTCTTCATTGGCCCATTAGTTATTTAGGAGTGTGTTGAGTAATTTCCATGTATCTGTGAGTTTCCTGAATCTTTAATTGCTCTTGATTTCAAATTTCATTCCATTAGAATCAGAGAACATACTTTGTATTATTTCTATCGTTTTATAATTATTGAGGTTTGCTTTATGGCCTAGCTTATGGTCTATCCTGGAAGATGTCCCATTTCCCTTTCACTTTGGACAATCAAAAATTTACTCTATGTCTTATAAATTCAAACATACGTAATTTAAAACAGATTTTCCACTGGAATATGATTTGCAATACAGATTTTGGTATTAATCTCAGGCTATGTTTACTCAAATGTAAAGGACATTTTATAAGGTTCAGATAGATATGGACAATCCATCCATGCAAGAATCTTTCTTTTAAATCATTATAGAACCTGGTACTTTGTTGCAATTCAATAAAATCATAATTCTAATAGCTATGACTAAGGAAACCTCAACTACAATTGAGTATTTAAACACAGAGTTCTCAGTACATAACAAATAAAAATGATGAGATAAAACCAGTTCTTAACCATGAATATTCCAAGATAAATTAGACTCCATTGATCATTTAAGATGTACACATTGGTATGATGCAAATAAATAATGCTTTTGAAATTTAAGAAAATATTCTCCCCAAGAATTTGCCTGAAATGGGACTGACTTCTAACTTTGGCATTTCATGAGTTAATCTGGAAATATGTAACAATCTTATCTCTATATGGTAGCAAATTATAATCAGCATTATAAATTGTGGTTAATAATAAAGAGATAATATCCAAATGCATTTCAAAATCTTATGCTTTTCATTACTTCCATTAATGTATCTGGTCCCCTTTATTTCTCTAATGTCTTCAACCACTACTCGTCACTTGCTCACTCCACTCCCATCACAATGGACACTTTGCTGGTCTAGGAGCTTTTCTACTTGTGCCCTGGGTATTCCCTCTCCTAGGAAAGCTCAGATATACACAGGAAGTGAATTTTCTCACTTCCTTCAAGCTTTTGCTCAAATATCACCTTCTCAAAGAAGTATATATGTATTGGAAATCCTATTTAAAATTTCAACCTGCCACCATATGTCTCCTTGCCCCTGGTACTCTTGATCCCTTTACTCAGATAAATTTTTCTATATTGTATAGTGGTTATAATTTAATAACAGACTGCATAATTTATTTGTTTATTATGTGCATTTTTGGTCCTCCTCCCCTTGCTGGAACATGCATCCTAAGGAAGCAGAGATTTTAACTGTTTTTTTTTTCCTTTTGTCTTGAATATCATTAAGTGACCATAATAGAGCTTAGCTCATTCTCAAAATAAATACTTATCGAGCACTTCCTATGTATTAACCATTTTGCTAACCATATTACTATATTGTGTGTAGAAACTAATATGTTCCCTATTCTTGTGAAATTTATTTTTGAGTGAGGAAAATGAACATCAACCAACATTCACCCATAATAAATTGTAAATTGAGATACATATGTTTTCTGAAGGAAATAAACAGTCCTATGGATATATAACAAAGGTACAAAAGTATTTGGAGGTAGAGTTCGTTGGTTAGGAAAGCTTTTGCTCAACTATCAGAAAGGTATTCTTGCACTGAGATATGAAATATAAGTAGGAGTGAACCAGAGAAAGAGACTTTCCAAGGAAAGAGAATTGTGCAAATGTCCTGTAGGCAGCCGGAACAAAATGAGAGAAGTATGTGGGGTAGGAGGAGGGCAGGAAGACAGGACCAGATAAACCCTGTGGTCTATGTGATAGCTTCAGATATTATCCAAGATAAATGGAAATCCACTGACATTTGGGGGGTTTTGTTTGGAGGGAGGTAGAAGCTGGGGAGGTATGAGCGATATGATCATAATTATGTTATGGTGAGATTATTGTGGCTACAGTCTAAGGAATTACAAACTCTTTTGATTAGTTGGGAGTTTTCAGAGTTTCTATTTATAGACAAGTTAAAATAAACAATTATATATTTCCATTGTTAAGAGTATTTCATGGTAAAAATACAATATGTCTTATAGTGTGATTCTACCAATAGGTAATTTTCAAATTCTAATTTTTATAAGGTCAGAGAAATTCAAGTAATAAATATCTAGAACTCCAAATTCTATGTGACAACTTTGACCTATAGGAAAGGCTTAAATAAGAAATAGAGTTTCTCTGTATCTGACTATATATATATTCTGACAATTAAGTTCGAGAACTTGTTGTAACGATGTTGCTAAGATTTTTTGATATCAAAGGGATTATTTATTATGAATTTGTACCAACTAGACAAACATTTAACCAAGTTTACTATTTGGAAGTGCTGAAAAGGCTGTGTGAAAAAGTTAGACGAAAATGACCTGAACTTTTTGCCAACAAGTCATGGCTCTTGCATCACAACAATGCACCAGCTCACATGGCACTGTCTGTGAGGGAGTTCTTAGCCAGTAAACAAATAACTATATTGGAACACCCTCCCTACTCATCTGATCTGGCCCCCAATGACTTCTTTCTTTACCCGAAGATAAAGGAAATAATGAAAGGAAGACATTTTGATGACATTCAGGACATCAAGGGTAATACGATGACAGCTCTGATGGCCATTCTAGAAAAAGAGTTCCAAAATTGCTTTGACGGGTGGACTAGGCACTGGTGTCAGTGTATAGCTTCCCTAGCGGAATACTTCGAAGGTTACCTTAGTGATATTCAGCAATGGGTTATGTAGCACTTTTTCTAGGATGAGTTCGTGAACTTAATTGTCTGACCTTTGTATGACTGGTCAGGGGGATTTTATATACATACATATACTATATATACATATGTATTATATACATATTATATAATACATATGTAAAATTTACAGTAATGTCTATGAGGTGTGATCAAACAATATGGTGAATGTTTAAGTAAAAAATTTGTTACCGTAAAGGTGGGTGAGGACACATCGTAATGTTTTCACTTGACATAAACTGCCATATACCAGAAGTGATGTGTGACATGGAGTGTTGTCATGATGGAGGATGATTTATGGCACATTTTAAAACACACCTTCTCTCAACCATTGTTCACACCCGACTGACTGCATCAAACAAGTTGAAACTTATCACACACTGTTAGTAAGGTTCGATGTGCCACTTCCCATATTGAAGATCCTGCTTTTCCATTGGATTGTACTTGGCAGCAGCATTCACCATTTTTTTTTCTTTTATCACAACAGAAAGACTCTGTGTCACACATTGCTTCTAGTATAGGATTAATGGCAATGTGTATTTTACTGTAGTATTTTTTTTTTAATTTAAACATTCACTGTATTTTTTTTATTACATCTCACATCTTAAATTATTTGTCAAATATGCATGAATATTGGTTCCAGGCTCATTATATTTCAGTTTCTTCTTAGACTTTAATGAGACTAATGAGACTAATTAGACCAATAGTTTCTAACCCATAAATAAATTTTCTAAGTACTTTAGTTCATGCTCATTTTTAAAAGAGAAAAAGTTGAAATAAAATGTTGTCACCAGAATAGTAGGAGGTTTTTTCCTTCCCTTCCCAGTATAATGGTCTTGTGATCATCTTCCTGTACATATAGTTTCTATAGAGGACCGTGAAAAATAGTCACTCTGTGTCTGGGGATTGTGTGCAGTGGAGCTCCTCATGATCCAGTAATGCCACAAGCTTCTTCTATCAGAAGGAATCTTAATAAACACATGGGACAACACAATTTTATTTAATTTAAAATTTGCTTACAGAGTTCTTAAATTTTTATTTACAACCCCATTCTACAAATGAGTAATATGTGTGAGTGTCTATGTGTATGTGTATGTGATTGTGTGTGTGTGTGTGTGTATGTGTGTGTGTAAGAGCCACTGTGAACTATTTAATTGTAATCCTCATTCTGATAATTTTAGAATGTCATGATTATGTTGAACCCCAGGCGTGTCTGTATGCGGAAGTCTAGTAGATTAATAAATGAACCACAGACTATATTTTGCATCTTAAAGAGAACTCTTTCCAGAACTAGCTTTGTATGAAAAAAAATTATAACTATACTGCTCTAACTGTCTTTTTTGGGTTATTTAATGCTAATTATTTTTTGTGGATTATTATCACATATAAATATAACCCAGGTAGTCTCCAGAGATACTCAGCAGGAGTAGCACAAAGCTATGTTCCATTTTCGCTTTGTGTATTTTGGTTGTCTGAATTTTTATTTGCCCAAATAGCAATAATATTGGCATTAAATTATATTCTTCTTGGAATTTCAGTTTTTGGAAATAGAACATCTGCCTTCACTCTGTGCCCACTCCTTTAAAATCCCCACCTTCTTTATCTTCCAAACCTGTTGTTGATTAGTCTTTTACGTAGGGGACCTGACAAGTGGGAGAAAGCTTTGAGTTTTAGGACTCTTGAACATGTTCTAATTGACTTAGGGGAGGAAAAAAAGGCCCCCCCTTTTTTTTACTTTTCATTCTTTTGTTGTTATTTAGGATTTGGTAATAACAATCTCATTGCAAATCTGCGGTTTTTAAAATATGGCATGTTATACAGGTTAAATATGTACATGAGATGCTTATGTTTGCATTGATACAGTACTTCTATAATCACAATGATAATGTGAAAGAGTGCTATAGTCCTCTGAAGCAAATGACAGCAAGAAAAATTTTAATTGCCTCTTCTCCCCAAAACAAAACCGTAGTCCTTAACCTTGGATGCAGTTGTAAACACTAGTGCACTTTATCTGTTTGCTGGCTCATGGAGGCTAGAATTCTACTTGAAAGCAGTCATTTGTGAAGGCGAAGATGGTGTGGCCCATGGTAATGGGGGTAATGGAGACAAGGGCCAGTGGTCATATGAAGGACAAGCACCGAAGTAGGAACAGCAGACCTAGACTGAAGTCCTTAATGGTTCTTTTTAGAACCATACTGAGGTCATGTAAATTTTCTGTTTCTTCTTCCATGAACTAGGAATAATAACACTTCACAGAGTAATCTTAGTAACATTCAAGAAAATATATTATGAAATTGAATATCTCAAACATCCATAAGGCTGTTGTTGTTGTTTGTTTGTTTATTTTAACATTAGATTAAGAACATAAGTAGCACTAGGATTTACTAATTTTTATTTGATCAACATCCCTTGTCTTCAGCATTTTTAGATGCATCAATTAATGTATTTTTCACAGTGATTATAAGAAGCTGTGAGTATTTATGTATGTATCATTTCCCAGCTTTGTTGAGATTTATTTGACATAAAACGTTATGTAAGTTTAAGGTGTAAAGGTGATAATCTGATAAGACATATATTGCAAAATGTCTATCATAATACAGTTAGTTGACACAAGAGGTTGTGACTATTTAAATTAAATTTAGGGTAATAGTCAAAGGTCCTTTTTAATTGGATAGATTTTATTGGCCATAAAATTAAAACATTGATTCAACCTTGATCCTACTGGTGAAGTTCATGATGGGTAAAATTCAGACATACCTGTAGATAAACAAATTATCTGGTCTACTTATATTTCAACAAACACCTGAGTGTCTATATCTTCAATTAAAAAATGACTTAAATATTTTACATTCTAAATATTATTAATAGAACTGTAAAAAATTTGCCTTTTTCTTAACTAAATATTTCTTGTAAAGCAGATAAACCTTATTATTTTATATTAAATTTACTAATATTAAAAAACAATTTTTGACCATTTGAAGATTGATAAAATGTAAGCATATCATTTCAGTATTGTGGTTCTCAATTAATTTCATATGCTCCATTAACCATGCCAGAAAATTTTATTGATGCTATTTCATCTAACTATCATGAATATTATCAAGGTATACTTGCGAATGTTTTTTAACCAAAAATTTGACTTATCCACAAAAAGTCATTATATCATAGTTTGCGCATTTTCTATTCAATTACAATGAATAAAACTGATTTGTCATTTTAAGGTTATTATTTTGTGATATTGCTAATTTTTTTCTGACATTTATATAATTTTTCATTGATTTGATCAATTATGGCACACTGGCTTTTGTTTGAGCTCACTTCTTAATATACACACAAACACATATACAACATATCAATCAATCAATTAATTAATTAAAATAATATACATAAATATACAAATAATATACAATAATAAATATACAATATACATACAAATAAAAACAATATAAATATACATGTAAATATATATGTAAATATGTATGTGTGTATATATGTATGTGTGTATATATATATATATATATATATATATACTTCCTATTTTTATGATTCTGTATATCACTGAGAAGGTTTTCTTTTGAGTAAAACTCCTGTAATATAAGAAAAGTAGTCTATTTAATAAACTCTAAAAAGTTATTCTACTTTGTATGAGTACTTGTGTCAATAAGAAAAGCCTAAAATTTTATTAATTAATCTACTTGAACAGCATTCCTAATTGCTATAAATATCTATGATGTTTTTGACAAAAGAGTACATATAATGGAATTTTTCTAATGGTGAGACAAAATGATTTTGTGAATAGTGTTGGAATACATAAGGTACCTGATGATAACATATAGTCATAAATTAGTCATATAAAAATGAAAATAGTGTATACATAGCCATAAATTCATTTTAACCAAACTTATCAATCTTCATCCCAAGTAAAGTAATATATCTGATGTGTGTTCAGTATTGCCAGCATTTCAGAAAATATATCATACATTGATGTACACTATAATAAAATGTCTTAACTATTTTGTCTCAGTCACATCATTTAAAAATACTTAGTTTCAAAAATAGTAATGAGTTTGTTCACAGTGTCAACCTTAGCCATAAAACAGGGAAAGCTTACTTTGACATTGGGTCATATGAAAACTACAAAAGTAATGGATATGCAAAAGGAAGTGGCACTGCGGCTCAATATCGGTGTATTGTACACATGGTTGTCAAAGAAACTAATAAAATATTAGGTTGCAGAATTGAAGTAAACACAATGAAAAAATTGATCATCTCACTTGACTAGGTACCAATCAGATCTCATCTGATGTACAATGCTGAGTTCTGGGAGTCACTATTTAAAAGGAGCGTTGATGTATTCAAGTGCTTTCCAAATTGAATGCTCTTGAAATCTTTCAATATGAATGATAGTCAAAGAAACTGCGGATGTTTAATAGGTAAAATGGGAGACTTAGGGAAATATTTGTGTCTTTAAATATTTTAAGACACATTATGTAGCAGAAGGATTAGATTTATTTTGGCTTCCTGAATGAATACCACCACCTAACTATATTAGTTGATACCTATGGGTAAAGATCCCTGCAAAATAAATATAAAAATAAAAACAATAACTGACAGGGACTGCCAACTCTGAAGAAAATAATTTCATGATGCTTCACTTTACACATCCTTTTTTTCAAGAAACTTTGTGTGCAACTTCAAATGGCAGAATATGAAAGGTGTCATCATCAGTCGAGTTTGTAAAATAAGTTTTAAAAAGATGAAGTGTTTGGTAAATAATATTTTGAAATATACTAAATGTGATAGTGAAGACATAATTAGTAAACAGACTTTGCCTGGAAGTCATGCACAAACTTGCACAAATTTTATTCAATGACATTGACACGTAATCTAAAAAGTACTATTTCTAATCAAACTGTTTTATAAGTTTAATTTAAAACAGAATATAGTCATATAAAAACTGCAGAATAAATATGGCTTTGTCTGAGCCTAGAAAGCTGGGACACAAAGTCCTCATAGGCAAACAGAATTAAGTACATAATGGTCAAGGGCTAAATGTGGGAACAAATATAGATGAGTCTCTCACCAAAGAAAACAAGTAAGAGAACATGGGTGGCAGTTTCAAATGCATTGGCTGGAGGTCATTTTCAATTAAAGATCAGATGTGGCCAACCAAGCAGGGTTCTGCCCTTAGAAGCAGAAGTATAAATGCCAGCTCTTCCTACAGGTAATAGTACTGATAGTAAAACCGCCCTATTCAGAAGGAGGAATGGGTCAAAATTGAGTTGAAAAACAAAATGATGCTTTGGCCAACTCAAAACACAATAAATATCTTTTACCAACGGACACTTCAAAAAATAGAATCTGGACAAAAATGTTGACAAAAAAAACACATTCAGGATCCAGAAGCCAAGAAGGAAGAAAAAAGAAATTACTGTGAGGAAAAATTGTGTTGTGTGGTAGAGGAGAGATGGGCCAAATTAAGTGGCTGGTAATAAAAGCAAACAAATAAATAAGCTTGAAAGCAAGGAAGCAAATCCAGCTGAGACAGTTTGAAAGGAAAGAGAACACAGGAGGCTGATCCCTTGCTACAAGTAGAAATATGGCCGAAAGGAACTTAGAACCTGGACAGTTCAAAGCTGAGGGATGACAATGTTTGAGGTCCTTCAGGGCACAATTCGTGAAAAACAATCCCCACAAATGACTCAGTTCAGTCATCAGAGATGACTCTAAAGCTAAGGGGACTACGAAGAAGCCACCCAGGAGACAGGATTTTGGACTTCCAGAATTTCAAGGCAAAAGAGCTCAGTTCCAATTGGCACGAACTAAAATTGCTGTTGGATCTTACCGGGATGGGGAGAGACAGAAAGAGTAGGAATTGAGGATTTACATCTCAGTCACTCATTCAAGAAACATTTAGTGAGGGTGTGGGGACAAAGCCCCAGAGAGCAGTTTCCAGGCTCTCGGCCTCACGTGGAAAGGTGCTGGCTCAGGTAGTAGATGGCCGTCGGCGGTGGCTAGTTGGCCGTCAGCTGTTGCCGGTTGGCCAATTGGCTACTGATATAACTGCCACGGCTGCGTTGGGGAGTAGGAGTCAGTCAGTTGGCAGAAAAGTGGACAGCAGGTCGCACGTCGTGTGAATCCAGCCTCCAGTGAGACTATAGTGGTATGACTCCCCTACCTATGGCTCCGTGGGTGTTACTTTTTGGCCTCACCATATCCTGCGTTCTTATGTGGGGAGCGGGAGCAGAGACCCCACAGGCCTCCCTGTACGACACATGGTGCAGCGAGCAGGGTGTGGTGTTGGACGACACTCTCCGGAATGTACTGGAACAGTTTATACATATAAAAGCTCAGTTTTGTAAGCAGGGTACGGTGCCGGCCAAAACCTACCGAAGCATGGTGGAGCGGTTTGTGCGTGTGAGAGCCCAGCTTCGGGAGGCCCATGAAGAGCGACACCGGGAATGGGAGGCGCGGCCTGCCTGGGAGACTCAAGCCTCCAGCTGGCACACCACCCTCTTGGCTATGGAAGGCGTTGCCTTCATTTTGGTGATCTGCTGCGGCCTTAGGCTCTGAGGGTTGTGGACATCTTACACGGAGGCCTCCACCCACTCAGACACCTGGCATGGTGAGCAAGATTCCGACCAGGTAGGAATGGAGTCTGACTCTGGGCAGGAGGACGTGTGGCCCCCACACAGTGTGTGGTGCCCGGTGGCCACTGTTCTCAGGAGTTGGACCTCCAAGGAGGGGTGGGAGGACATGGATGGCTCTCTGGCCAGCGTGGAGAGGGTCCTGCAGGCTCTGGCTGAACGGTTGCCGGAGGAGGAGAAGGCTACAGCCGGCCGCGTGGGCTGGATGTTCCTCATGGCCTTGAGTCTCAACACGGAAAATACGCTTAATGAAATGGCCCAGGTGCTGGACCAGGTGTCCCAGTTGGAAGCATTGGAAGCTGGGTCCACCTGTTAGAAGAGGGGCCCCACAGTGGAGACTCTGAGGCAGAGGCGGAGGAAGCGAGTGGAGACAATGTAGCTCCCAACCCCCAAGCCCGGCCAATCTTGAAGCAAAGGGTAAAACGTGAGCAACCTTTGGGCCCCGGGGGCATTGCTGCAGGCAACCCAGCTGTGACTGAGTTCACAGCCTACACACCATACACTCTCACTGAGCTGCAGGAGCTAGGGAGGCAGTACAGACAGCGCCCTGGAGAGCCAGTCTTGGCTTGGCTACTGCGTTTATGGGATGAGGGAGCAGACAACATTCTCTGCTCCCCAGGCGAGATGGAAAAGCTAGCCTTCGTGACAGTGCATCCGTCCCTGCATCAAAGGTTACAGAACTGCCATAGGTTGGCCCAAAACCAGGGCAACCATTCTCTAATGGAGTGGCTCACTGCTGCGGTATGCACAATATGGGGACAGGCTGGCGAGCTGCCAGACACTGTGAGTCAATGGCAGTCATATACGGAACTTATGCAAATAATCCGTGAAATGGGTATGAGACATGCTATTTTTAACCTCAATGTGCAGGGCCCAGATGACGAGCTTTTTACTGCCAGCATGAGAGATCTGGTTTTGGACACTGCACCTGCGAGTGCTTTTGGATCCTTGGTTGCCATTCTTACGCCCTATGTGGGGTGACGGATCCATGAAGTTACAACTGCCATGGCCACCCTAGGGGATGTTGAAAGCCAGAGGTGAAGTAAGTTAAGACAGGAGGTCCGTGCAGTTGAGACCTGGAAGCCCAAATCAAAAAAAGGGGCAAGGTCGCGGGTCTCAGAGAGTAACACGTGCACAGATGTGGCATGATCTCATGGCAGCAGAGGTCGATCGGGAGAAGATAGACCAACAACGCAATGCACTCTTATTGGAACTTTGGAAACAGTTGCGGCCGGAACAGCAATTCCGGAGAAGCCTAAAGGAGAAGTCTGGGAAAGCGCGACTCGTGTCCCTCCAAGACTTCATGCAGCGTTTGAGGCCGACTCATTTCAGCTTGATTAGGGGTGGGGCCAAGGTACCCGGTCAGAGGGGACGAGCAGGGACCAGAGGCCCCACGTGGAACTGTCCATACATTTGTCCCCTTCTAATGTGCAGAGGGTTTTGGCTCTAGTTGACACTGGTGCTGACTGCAGTCTCGTTTACGGGAACCCAGAACTGTTCCCTGGACCAGCAATCTGCATTGATGGCTACGGGGGAAAGACTGTGACTGTGAAAGCCGTTTCCTTACCACTGGGTATAGGAAGGCTCCCTCCTCGTACCTACAAGGTTTATGTCTCCCCCGTTCCGGAGTATATTCTAGGGGTGGACGTGCTACATGGCCTCAGCTTACAGACGTCGGTAGGAGAGTTCCGTCTTCGGATCCGGGTGGTGAAAGCGGTGACACGCGGGCATGCTCACCACCCTCCTCAAGCGTTGCCACAGCCCTGGCGCGTGGTTACAGTGCGACAGTATCGCCTGCCAGGAGGACAGGAGGAGATCGGTCGTACAATATTGGAATTGGAGAAGGCACATATTGTGAGGCCAACGCACAGTCCCTTTAACTCCCCAGTATGGCCTGTCAAGAAGCCAGATGGGACCTGGCGAATGACTGTGGACTATAGGGAGTTAAATAAGGTGACGCCACCCTTGCTCGCTGCAGTGCCTTCAATTCATGATTTAATGGATCGTCTGACTGTCCGCCTGGGGACATATCACTATGTAGTGGACTTGGCCAATGCTTTTTTCTCCATTGACATTGCACCCGAGTGTCAAGAGCAGTTTGCTTTTACATGGGATGGGCGTCAGTGGACTTTTCAAGTCCTTCCGCAAGGATACTTGCACAGCCCCACTATCTGCCACGGGCTTGTGGCCCAGGATTTGGCACAGTGGGATCACCCATCCTCTGTGGCCTTGTTCCATTATGTTGATGACATTCTGTTAACCTCACATTCTCTTTCTGATTTAGAGCAAGCAGCTCCCTCTCTTCTCCACCACCTGAAGTCACGCGGCTGGGCGGTGAATGAGGAAAAGGTCCAGGGCCCTGGCTTATCCGTCAAGTTTTTGGGTGTTGTGTGGTCGGGTAAGACAAAGGTTATACCTGAGGCAATCATTGACAAAATACAAGCCTTTCCCCGGCCGACCAAGGTCTCCCAACTGCAGACGTATTTGGGTCTGCTAGGATATTGGCATTTGTACCCCATTTAGCACAAATGGCAAGGCCCTTGTACAAAATGATAAAAAAGGGGGCCTCATGGGATTGGACAGAGGCTATAGAGCAAGACTTCATTGCCACAAAACGGGCAGTGCAGCAGGCACAGGCTCTGCAAGTAGTGGACCCCGGCCGCCCATTTGAACTTGATGTTCATGTAACCCAAGAGGGGTATGGATGGGGCCTCTGGCAACGGCAGGAGCGTCTCCGGTTGCCAGTGGGGTTTTGGTCCCAATTATGGAAAGGAGCGGAGGTCCGCTACTCTCTAATAGAGAAACAGCTGGCTGCTGTGTATGCAGCCCTAGTGGCCACAGAAGCCATCACAGGAACGGCACGCGTATTGGTTCAAACAACCTATCCTGTCCAGGGGTGGGTCCGTACATGGACCCAGGGACCCAAAACGGGGGTGGCACAGACCACCACCCTCGCCAAGTGGGGTGCCTACTTGGAGCAACGTAGCACCCTTAGTTCAAGCCCTTTGAGCACAGAGCTACAACAGGTCCTGGGGCCTGTGGAGCTTGTAGCCCAGGCTGAGCCAAGTGCTCTGCCTAGAGGGGAGGACTTGGAGCCCTCGCCCTACAAAGAAGGACAGTCCCCAGTACCTGAGGATGCCTGGTTTACTGATGGTTCTAGCCGAGGGCTGCAGCTGTTTGGACGGCTATTGGTGTGCAGCCCAAAACAGACACCATTTGGTTTGATACTGGGACGGGCCAGAGTAGCCAGTGGGCTGAATTACGGGCTGTGTGGATGGTGATCAGCCATGAGCCTGGGCCCCTAGTTATTTGCACTGACAGCTGGGCGGTGTTCCGGGGCCTAACGTTGTGGCTCCCTACATGGAAACACCAAAACTGGTTGGTGGGACACCGTCCACTGTGGGGTCAAGCCATGTGGCAGGACCTCTGGGACCTAGGGCAGAGAAAGGAGGTGACCTTAATGCATGTCACAGGTCACTCCCCCTTAGTGTCCCCAGGTAATGATGAAGCAGACGCCCTAGCACGTGTACGATGGTTAGAGCGGGCTCCTGCCACTGATGTGGCCCATTGGCTGCATAGGAAATTACAGCACGCTGGAAGCCGAACCATGTGGCAGGTGAGCAGACGCTGGGGCCTGCCTTTGAAATGGCAGGAGATAGCAGATGCCTGCTATGACTGTGCCGTCTGTGCCCAGGACAGCCCCCAAAGGCGGAGGCTCCCCTGGGAGACACAGCAGATTACGCGAGGGAGGGTGCCCCTCACTCGCTGGCAAGTGGATTACATTGGACCCCTGCCTAAGGCCCGCAATGCGATATATGCATTTACAGCAGTGGACACTGCTACAGGGTTGATGTTTGCTTGGCCCTGTCCAGCTGCGGATCAGCGGCATACAGTGGTCGCCCTTACACGGCTGTGCGCCCTCTATGGGCGCCCCCAAGTCATTGAAAATGACAGGGGTCCCATTTTACGGGGCAAGAAGTGCAGCGCTGGGCTGCCAGGATGGACGTGCAATGGTTGTTTCACACCCCGTACAATCCACAAGCAGCTGGCATGATTGAACGTTATAATGGTCTTTTGAAGCAAGGTCTCCGGGTGTCAAAACACCCTCCTACGATGCGTGACTGGGCCTTGCGTCTATGGGACGTCCTGAGAGTCCTGAATGAGAGACCACGGAAGGGAGGGCCCGCACCAGTAGAAGCTCTGCTACATCGAACGGCCGCTCCCATTCAATTACAAGTTACCACCAATGAGACTCTGTTAAAGCCAGGCTACATCTGAAATGGGAACATTTTGCTGCCAGCACCCACATGCTTGAAAGCAGGGGAACGGCAGCAATGGACTTGGCCCTGGCAGGTCAAAAGCCCCCACTGTCGGTGGTTGGGTCTGATAGCCCCATGGGGGGCCGGTTTGACTCATGATTTGTAAGTGACGCCAGGGTTGGTGGCTGAGTGGCCACCACAAGTGACTGTAGTATACAGAGGTCCCGATACCGGGATGATTTTGCGAGGGAACTGTCGTGCGGGAGACCCTGCTCGCTGCGCCATTTGTCATGCAGGGAGGCCTGCGGGGTCTCTGCTCCCGATCCCCATACAAGAACGCAGGATATGGTGAGGCCAAAAAGGAACACCCACGGAGCCATAGGTAGGGGAGTCATACCACTATATTCTCTCTGGCGGCACTATGCTCTCACTGGAGGCTGGATCCACACTGTCCGCAAACCGCCATCCACGCTTGCCAGCCCAGCCGCCATCTTCTTGCTAGCCCCCATTCTTCTCTCTCTTCTCCTCTTCTTCCGTAGCCGCAGCAGTTATATTAGCGGCTAATTGGCTAACTGGCTACAGCTGACGGCCAATCAGCCACAGCTGACGGCCATCTACTACCCGAGCCAGCACTCCTCCACGTGAGGCCGAGAGCCTGTAAACTACTTTCTGAGGCTCTGCCCCCACACTCCACCCCTACAGGCTCTCGCCTCACAATCTACGCAACAAGCGTCTTCTGCGAGGGGACCTGTGCGAGGAGCCTGGGGGTGAATGCAATATCCTGGACATAGCCAGGCTCTCTGGGCACAGCCAGGGTTTCTCAGGGCACCACCAGTGCTTCTGGGCACAGCCAGACTTCCTGGGCTTCTTAGGGTACCACTAGTTTCCCCGGGCACAGCCAGGGTTTCTCAGGGCACCACCAGTACTTCTGGGCACGACCAGACTTCCTGGACTTCTTAGGGTACCACCTGTCTTCCCGGACACAGCCAGGGTTTCTCAGGGCACTGCCACTCTCTGTGGGCACAGCCACACTTCCTGGACTCAGCCAGGGCTCTCAGGGCACTGCCACTCTCTCTGGGAACAGCCCGACTTCCTGGGCACAGCCAGGGTATCTTCAGGGCTCAGCCAGACTTCCTGGACTCAGCCAGGGCTCTCAGGGCACTGCCACTCTCTCTGTGCCTCTCAGGGTACCCTGCTGGAACAACAGCGACTCACAATCAAGGTGCTTACATATTCTCAATGGCGGCCAGTCAAGAGACAAAAGCAAATATCCCCCAGTTCCACTAACAACAGTTCCCAAACAAACAGTCAAGCGGTCCATTAAATTAGGGATGGAAGGCAATTCCCCATAGCCATAGTCATTCACCAGGGCTGTCCTGGGGGTGAGGGACAACCTTGACCTCACCCTCATCTCCCACGGAGGACTCAGCAAGCGTTACCTCCTGGGACTACAAGTCCTGCAGCCGGGCTGCCCGAGCAGGAACCTCCCGGCCCACAGGGCTGCAACAACCTTCGCTTTCTCTGGCCTGTGCTGGTTGGGGAACCGTCCACATCTTTCCACCTCTCCACGGGGCTCCATCTCTGCAGCAGCTGCATGGCTTTTCCTGTGCTGGTGGGAGAACCGTCCACGTCCTCCCACCCCTCCATGGGGGTCCAGCTCTCCGGCAGCTGCTCCTCCTGGTCTTCCTGAGACTGAGTGTTCGTACACACAAACTGCTCCACCATCCTTCGGAGAGCTTTGGCCGGCACCATACCCTGCTCGCTGCGCCATTTGTCATGCGGGGCGGCCTGCGGGGTCTCTGCTCCCTCTCCCCACATAACGCAGGATATGGTGAGGCCAAAAAGGAACACCCACGGAGCCATAGATGGGGGAGTCATTCCGCTATATTCTCTCTGGCGGCACTATACTCTCACTGGAGGCTGGATCCACACTGTCCGCAAACCGCCATCCACGCTTGCCAGCCCAGCCGCCATCTTCTTGCTAGCCCCCATTCTTCCTTTCTCCTCTTTCTCCTCCTCTGTAGCCGCAGCAGTTATACCAGCAGCCAATTGGCTAACTGGCTACAGCTGACGGCCAATCAGCCACAGCTGACGGCCATCTACTACCCGAGCCAGCACTCCTCCACGTGAGGCCGAGAGCCTGTAAACTACTTTCTGGGGCTCTGTCCCCACAGGAACTATGTGCTCTCACTATGGCCTATTATGGGGTCCCCTGTTCTGTTACATATTGAAACTATGCAAGGGACCCCAAGCACTGCCATAAAGGTCTGGTACCACAAACCGGGAAAGGTGCCAGTGGCAGCAACCCTCCTTTCCCAGGACAAGAAGCTGGCATGTATCCTCCCAGATGGAAGGGATTTGCCATTGTTGGTTCCTAAGACTACCGTTTCTTTTCGTCTGTAGGTGTCAGTAGGCTAATATGGCACAGGGACCCTTGCGGAAGACGCTTGTCACCTAGATTGTGAGGCGAGAACCTGTAGGGGTAGAGTGTGGGGACAGAGCCCCAGAAAGTAGTTTACAGGCTCTCGGCCTCGCGTGGAGGAGTGCTGGCTCGGGTAGTAGATGGCCGTCAGCTGTGGCTGATTGGCCGTCAGCTGTAGCCAGTTAGCCAATTAGCCGCCAATATAACTGCTGCGGCTACGGAGGAGAGTGGAGGAGAGTGAAAGAGTCGTCGGTGGGTTGCAGACAAAAGGGACAGCAGGTCGCACGTCCAGTGAACCCAGCCTCCAGTGAGACCGTAGTGGTATGACTCCCCTACCTATGGCTCCGTGGGTGTTCCTTTTTGGCCTCACCATATCCTGCGTTCTTGTATGGGGAGCGGGAGCAGAGACCCCGCAGGCTTCCCCGCACGACAGATGGATAGATGGAACGATAGATAGATGAATGGCTGTACCACTTACTAGCTATGTGACTTTACATAAACTCTGTAATATTTTACTTCATTATTTATAAAGTGGAGGTAGAAAAAGTACCTATCTCTTAGGACTGTTCATAAAATCAAATAAAGGAGCATAACATGCTTAGCAAGGTATCTGAAACACAAGTTTATGCTTAATGAATGTTACTTATTATTATCATACAGTTTACTGAGAGGCATCCTCCTGTACTCCTAAAGAAAAGGTTGTATTAATTATGTTTAAAGATACTAATGATCAAAGTAGTAAGAGCCAGTATTTATTGAGTGCTTACTATGGGCCAGTGATCCATCATCTCATTTCATCTTTATTGTATTATACAATTTTAGCAATGAGAAAAAGGCTTAATGGAGTATAACAGGCCCAAGATTAATCAGAGAAAAAGAGTGAAAACTGAGATTCTCACTTCATAACCCAGTCTCTTAGCAAATATGCAGCACTCTAGCCAACTTCTATGAAGGTAGCCACACATTATGGTCCAGTTCTCCTTGCCTTCGTTTTACTAGACTTTGTTTTATTATTGTTTTACGCATTACCTTCCCATTCAATTGTAAATTCACTGAGGACAGAGATTGTGTCACTCACCTTAATAGCTCTCACAGCTCAAAGCTGGAGTACACACACACACACAAATGTAGAGGAGAAGGTGACAAATGAGCAGATTAAAGGAAAGGCCAGCCTCAGAAACATTCTAGTAATGAGCAAATAAAACTAGACCACGCAAATGAAACACATGTTCATATTCTCCAAGTTACATGTTCTCTGGTACAACTTGTTGAACTTCTAAAATCTATAATTCAGTCAGTTCATCTTCCTTTAATCTTGAATCATTGTGTAGTTTAATTTCAGTTTCCTTCTCTCCTAAATCCTGCCTTTAATACCATTTTCAGCTTGGCTGCCTTGATTAATAGCTCTGTAATGTCTACATTCTCTGTTGGACGAAACAGTTTGTGTTCCCAAGTAATTCTTTACCTCTAGATGTTGGCAACTGCATCTGCAAATGAATAAATAACCACCTGGAGCCACATTCGTGATGTCAGGCTATCACCATTGGAAACCATATTTTCTATCTTTTCCCATCACCTGTGAACTAATTGGTGGAACAGGTGGTATCTGCCCAAGCAGCTCTCCTAAGCCTGGCACTGCAGCTACTTCCTTCCTGCTCAGACAATGAATAATTTAAACTTCTAATTAATCACCAAGAAGCACTTTTCCATAAATGGCACCTCATATGGAGTTATTTTCCTGGGAATGACAATGGTACTTCACCTAAATTGGGCATGACATAGATCTGTACATTAGTTTGAATTAGGAAGGGACTCTGACTGTGGCACACCTAATAATTATAATTATATTTGTCATGCGGGAGACCCTGCTTGCTGCACCATTTGTCATGCGGGGTGGCCTGCGGGGTCTCTGGTCCCGCTCCCCACATAACGCAGGATATGGTGAGGCCAAAAAGGAACACCCACGGAGCCATAGGTAGGGGAGTCATACCACTATATTCTCTCTGGCGGCACTATACTCTCACTGGAGGCTGGATCCACCCTGTCCGCAAACCACCATCCACGCTTGCCAGCCCAGCCGCCATCTTCTTGCTAGCCCCCATTCTCTCTCTCTCTGCTAGCCTAGCCACAGCAGTTATATTAGTGGCCATTGGCTCACTGGTTACAGCTGATGGCCAACTAGCCACAGCTGATGGCCATGCAATCACAATTGATGGCCATTTACTACCTGAGCCAGCACCTGTCTATGTGAGGCCGAGAGCCTGGAAACTGATTTTTGGGGTTCTGTCCCCACAATATTTTTTGAAAATTTTTTATGTAATAGGTGCTATACAAAGCATTAGATCAATATTATTTTTATCTCCTAACAATAGAGTAAGGAAAGTATACCAATTTCACAAGTGAGGAGACTGGGGCTCAGAGGGATTAAGTAAGGTTTAGCATCAAAGATGTTAACAAGTAGCAAAGGAGAGATTCCCATGCAGGTGAATCTGATTGTGAAGACCCCTCTCTCTAGCAATGCAGCCTTGTGACCTGGAGGAAATGCATCTATGCTTAATAGTGCCTAAGAAGCTCCATGCCATGCCCCTCCCCCCAAAAAAATATTGAAGTATAATATATGCATGGAAAAATTAATGAATCCTTGTTATTAAAACTTATTCATGAAGAGAAAATGAAAAAGATATTTAATTACAAATTAAAATTGGTTGTCATTTTAACATGTATTTTTTACCCCATCGTTGAGAAACAATGATCTCTAGTTCCTTTATTATCCCTTTTGTTTGTTTGTTTGTTTTCACATTTCCATATGATCAGGAGTCTTCTGAATAAAGGGTACTGCAAGGATGTTTGTATAATGTATGGCCTTAAAAGTTAGAGAGAGTCTCCATTAGGATAGAGGGCACTGGAGAGATTTGGACACAAAGCACTCATGCCTCTTCTTCCCCCTCCCCCCTTCACCCTAGTGGAGGGTATGCAGATGTGCCAGCAGCCAATAAAAGCTTAGAGTCTCTTAATGTTGGTTTTCCTTTCCTACAATGCAAACTTACTGCAAGTGCAGGTAAACATCTGGCCTTATAGCATTACCTTGTGAGCAGCTAGAGCAAATATAGTTCTCTGGCTGCTGCTTTTGCTGTGAGTAATAAACCATCTGTGCCTCTAACCTAGGGTCTCATGTCTTCTATTAGTGTATGTGTATACAACTGACAGGCTAACTTGTTAGCTTGCAAGCACGGTAACCTGAGATCTTTTCCAGTGCCACACTTAACACCAGAGGTCCTGAAAGTGGGTCCCTGGACCAGCTGCATTAGCATCACCTGGGAACTTGGTAAAGAAGCAAATTATTGGGCCTTGGCTCAAATCTACTGAATCAGTAACTCAAGGGTTAGAAGATAAGAAAGAAGAAGGATGATGACAACAACAACAGAGGGGGGAAGAAAAGGGAGGGAAAGAGGGACAAACAGAAGCCTTGTAAAACTATTTGGCTTTAAATTATTTCTTTATATAGCTTTGAAACAATTAAATATTAAATGTAAAAGGTATTATAGCTTAATATTGTATTTTTATAATGAGTTTCCAAAATGATAGAGAAGTTAGGAATTTTAAACTACATACTTTTATTCATTTAGTTAACTAACACACTCAGCAGTTTTGGGGATTTGGTGTGTTTGTTTCAAATTACACTTGTTACTCTAAAACCTAGGATGTGAGTTATCTCCCTAAAGGCAACCTAAGTACTAAGTTTCATGAGAATTATAAGTCTGTTAACCTTCTTTACTCTAGAGAAGCAGATTATTTATATTCTAATGTTACAGGTAAATGATATAAGTCTTTACAGAATGACTGAAGTTTTTTTTTGTTTTGCCATCGCAATAACACATTAGCTTGAAACTTAAAATGCACACAGTCAGGTTTCATAATTGAGTCACAAGAAATGCAAATACAGAGCCATTAGTTATTTGGTGCTAATAAGCAAAACCACCCAAATTAATAAGTTGGAAATCTTAGTTCTTATGTAGTGAGCCCTTCTTTGAGCACCAAAATACTTTCAGAATGTGTTAACATGCTATACAATACAGGCACTGTCTGTGTTCAGGTTGTCCTGGAAAGAATGCATCCCTAAAGACAAAATTAATCCAATAGAATTGTGTCTCCATGTTGTGGAGTGAATAGATGCATGTGTTTGAAACATTCCAGAAGATTCTTTTCCCCTTTGCTGGGATATCCAAACTCCTATTCCTCCTTCATGTCACTTAATGGAAAGACTTTCCATTCTGCAAGAACCTCTCACATGCTGTCTCTGATTTTCAACTTTGAAATACACCAATGCATTCATTTGGCAAATATTTCCTCACTCAATATGCACTCACAGAGCCACCATTTAGATCCTACTAAATACCACACAGTATTCTAGATACTTTACATAATTTTTAAATTTATATAGTACAATCCTTCAGTAAATTATGACCTTCTTTAACAGAGAAGGAAACTAAGGCTTAGAGAAGTAATGTGCCCAGCCACAGAAATAAGGAATGCAGAGCCAGGCTCTGGAGCTCATACTCTCTTCACTCTGGCCTGCTGCTGCTCTGCACACGAGTAGCAGACTTCAGGGTTTATTTTATGCCAGTTCCTGTATTACACATTAAAACCCCTGCCGTCCTGTTTGAACCTTAGCACAAATTAATCAGCTATTATTATTTATGTGTATACATGAGAAAACTGAAGTTTACTGACATTAAGTAATTGAGGAAGCTTATGCACCTAACAAGTGGCCAAGTGTACATGTGACCTCAGGACTGCCCTGTCCTGAGCCCAAGTTCCTCCTTACTGACCTCTGTTGCCCTTGTTCCACATGTAAATTGCTTGTTGACTAAGCATCTGTAGCTATATACAGGTATCCTATACCTGTGTGCTGATTTCTATTAAGTTCTTAATAAATATAAATTTATTTGGAGACACATAAAAAGTAAATATGCCAAAAACATGAAATTATCATCAAAACTACTGTATCTAACAGCTGCTTTTTATAGTAATTCACATACTATAAGCTGTAATAGTTATCTCCCATGATGTTTTCAATTGTATGGAAGATAAATCAAAATAGAAAACTCTAAGTAAAGAGTAAACTATCTATTTTTTAACCATATGTATAACTTTAAACATCTTTTTCTTTTTTTTTTTTTTTCAGGTGTAGGAAAATCTTAAAACCTCTCCATAAGGTTAACAATAAAAAATGAGGTTGGTGCAAAAGTCACTGCGGTTTAAAAGGTTAAAAAAAAAAAAATTTGCAAAAACTGCAATGACTTTTGCACCAACCTAACAAATGGACTGACCTTGAGCCTTCTGAAAAAGAATTACAAAAATAAGATCAGGTTTGTTCATAAGTTAAAAGGTTTAAATTTGTACAAATTGTAATAGATCTGTTATTGAACCTCAAGTAAGGAAAGAAAAAAGGAGGAAAATACTAAGGGACAACTTCAATTTCTATGTGAAAATCTGGCAGCCAACCTAATTAACAAAACACAAAGCCTCAGGCAAAGGAACTGCTATCACACTCTACCAAATAAAGTGAACTTCACCTTTTAAAAGCTCCAACAAAGCTAAACTAAGTTATTAAACAGTTAGACATGTGAAATCCAAGCCTGTTAACGATATAGAGGCCAGAAGAACAACTGTAATTGCAAGTGAATTAAAAAGTAAACACCTTCCAATCATTACAAGGACTGTCATTTAAGTATGCTTAATGCAATGTAAACTAAAATACTGCATATGGAAACATTCCATAAATTACAGATCTGTACAATGACCAGTTTCAATGTAAGTAGCCAAGATATGACAACATATATGATTTCATTTTCAATTTAGGACTTGGTTACCAGTACACTTTTTGATAGCAGTGTTCAATGACAATGCAAGTTTGCTCAGCATTGTGTTTTGGGGTCTAAAGGAGAAAGTTACAGCATAATACATGTATAGTGGGCCTTTAAATCTCAGGGAAATTAAAATAGTGCACACAGAAATAATACTAAATATATGGGAGAATATAAGCCAGTACTGATTTTTGTGGGACAGAAAAGAAAAGTTTTAAAATGCTGAGGTGGATTTCAAAAGTAAGAGAGAACAAGGGGATCTGCACTGAGATTTGCAGTTTTAATGAGATTTGAAAAGGTACAAGAGTACACGTGATGAGTAGGTCAAATCTGAAAGGTTAAGAGTCTGAATGAACTAAGCTCGTCACGGTAAAAGATAGCTACAGTCTTCTCCAAAACTTTAATCATAGAATTGAGACAGAAAGAGAAATAAAACAATTTCAGTTTAGCCCCTTCTTTTTTCCTTACCCCAATGTCAAGATTAGTGGGGAAGGAAAAATAATTATTACAGCCAACGGGGCAGCATGATGTGTCAAAAAAATCAACAGCTTTGGCTTCCTAGGAACGATGGAAAATTCTCATTCCAGAACTTTCTTACTGTGTTGATAGGGTAGGCAGATAGGTAGAAATGAGCAGGAAAAGGAGAAATTTAGCCCCGTTAGGAAGCCCCTTGCTGCAGCACTCCTACTTGTAGCTGCCCTGCAGGATTTCAGGCTTACACATACTCCTAAGGGGATGTGTTTACACATGCCCGCCAACCAAGGGGATGTGTTTACCCAAGCCCCTAAATGAAAGAAATGCATTACTAAATGCCAGAGGACTAGGCACCTCAGGGAAGAGAGATAATAGAAGGGAGAAGGGAAGGCAATTCTACCCATGGAAATAAAAGTCTTCATGCAATGTAAGGTGAGGCTGCTTCCTTCTCTTGGTTCAGCACCCTTCAACAACCCACTTCTTGCTGTTTTATTCTGCACAAAATTCTGTCTCTTGATTGAATTTATTCCTTCAAGAAGAGGAAGAGCCAAGGTTCAACATCATTTCCCAGTAATTGTAACCTAGGACCACTTATTTAACATTTCCAAACATCAGTTTTCTTATCTATAAGATGCAGGCAATAAGACTTCATTTATTTATAGCTTTTTGAAAATACAATCTATGATAACGTTCAGCTCCTTTCCCTTCACACCACTTCTCAAAGTCTAGGACATGAGTATTTTCTCTGAGATAGCCTGAATGGTTTCTTGGACATGAAATAAGTTTTGTCAGTTATTTCTTCCTCCAAGCTACACTTAGGTCTAAATATTTTGTGATCTATCCATATTTTGTAATTTAATTAAATGGCAGGAGAAATAAAGCCTCAGTTGAGGTATTTTGCCATCCTTGTTAGAATTGCTGGGCTCTGCTTTCACTTATGAGACACTTCGCTAAAAAGAAGTCTTATACAAGGTTTGATTTGCTTAGAATTATTCCTATAGGAAATAATAGTTATCATTCAGAAGATAGTCCAAATTTCCTTGGCTACTGTTTTTTCCCTTCAATTATACATTTTCGTTTTTGTTTCATTCTCTTTTAACACCATTGTGTGTATTTGTGGTGTGTGTGTGTGTATGTGTGTGTGTGTGTACACGAGGTCACATAATTAAGTTTGTGAACTCATCCTAGAAAAAAATGCTACATACCTCATTACTGAATATCATTACTCCCCTTGGGAAGCTATGCACTGATGCCAGCGCCTAGTCCACCCTTCAAAGCAATTTTGGAACTTTTTCTGGAATGGCCATCAGAGTGTCGTTGTATTACCCTTGATGTCCTGAATGCCATCAAAATGTCCTCCTTTCAATATTTCCTTTATCTTCGGGTAAAGAAAGAAGTCATTGGGGGCCAGATCAGATGAGTAGGGAGGGTGTTCCAATATAGTTATTTGTTTACTGGCTAAAAACTCCCTCACAGACAGTGCCATGTGAACTGGTGCATTGTTGTGATGCAAGAGCCATGAATTGTTGGCGAAAAGTTAAAGTCATCTAACTTTTCCATGCAGCCTTTCAGCACTTCCAAATAGTAAACTTGATTAACAGTTCATCCAGTTGGTACAAATTCATAATGAATAATCCCTTTGATATTGAAAAAAAGGTTAGTAACAGTATTGCAACAAGATCGTGAACTTAATTGTCAGACGTTCCAATGCAACGTAGTTAAATTGGTGTTTTTGAAGTTACAAATAAACAATGAAGTTTCGATTGTCATCTTTCCAAGGAAGTTTTCCATGTAATTCTTTAGTTCACCTGTTACTTCTTCAATGTTTTCCCTAACTTATTCCTTTCCTCCAATTGGATTTCATGTCCCTTTAATATGATTTCCTAATACCTTGAGCACATCTGTAGTATTTTGCTTCCCATAGCATATCTTTCCTTTTAGTATCCTTTCCTATACTAGGCTGTGAGTTCTTGAAGGGCAGGAACCATCTGATTCCCCTTTGTGTCCTGGTTTAGTTGCCTGGCATGTAATGAGACACTCAGCAGATAAAAATACAATATAACTTTTCTAGAAGCAGCAAAAATGTCACCCTTTCCTTTATCATTTAAATAGTAAATATTATTCCATATATCAAAAGGGAAAGGTTTTATTCATTCTTACTTCAATGCTTTCCCAAGTCACTCTCAAATATAAGATAGCACCTCCCTGTCCCAGTTTTTTATTCATGTAAGCAATCCCCCAATCCTGTGCCTACAGACCATCTTAGTACAGTTATGCGCTGCTTAATGATGGGGATAAATTCTGAGAAATGCATCATTAGGTGTACTTATGCAAACCTAGATGGTATAGCCTATTACACACCTAAGCTAAATGGTATAGCCCATTGCTCCTAGGCTACAAGCCTATACCGCATGTTACTGTACAAAACAACATGAAATTAAATCAAACACAAGAGAAAATGAAGCATTCAAAAGACACAGTAAACATGAGCTGTATGAAGCTGCTGCCCACCTACCAGGGCATACTGTTTATAATAAACTTTTTTTTAATAAGTAGAAAGAGTATACTCTAAAATAACAAATAAAACATAGTATAATAAATGCATAAACCAGTAACATAGTTGTTTATTATTATCATATGTACTGTGCATAATTTTGTGTGCTATCCTTTTATATTACTGGCAGCATAGTCAGTTTGTTTACACCAGCATCACCACAAACACATGAGTAATGCATTGGGCTATGATACGATGGCTATGACATCACTAGGTGATAGGAATTTTTCATCTCCATTATAATCTTATGGGGCCAGCGTATATGCAGCCCATCATTGAGTGATAGGTTGCTATGCGGTGCATTACTGTAATTCCCTCGAGTTCAATTCTTTCAAGTTCTTTACTTAGCTCAATATATGCACATTTACTCTGTGCTTGAATATAAACATTCTCCCTTTTAATTCTAGGTCCAAAGAGAACAACAACTCAAAATTTTCTGCAGCATTAAACAAAGAAAGCTTAGATATTAATCAAAGTACAATTCCAATGCATTAGGCGCAATCATCCTATTTGTTAAGAAAGTGTTCTCCCTTTGGGCAAAATTCATCTGCATCAGTGTTCCTGGGTGGTAAGTTGACCAGAACTACTCAGCATTTTATTGCCTACAGCTCAACTTTGACAAAGGAAAAATCTTCTTACCCTCTGATTCATAAAAACTCCTAATTTACGCATCAGCCTCACTTTTTCGAAGTGTCCACTGGGTAATAATAGTGGCTGTTACACTTCTGTCTGCTTTATTTAGATAATAAGCCTAAAGGCCAGGGATGACTTTGCAGTTTCTATCTTTAACACTAAATACAATATATGCATACAACATTTGTGAAATAATAATATGAGGCTTTTAATATATTTTTGTAACAAATCCTTCTGAATAGTTTGTGGGCATTATTAATGTCAAGTTCTGTTTATTTTCTTCCTGAGATTTTTATGATTCCAACGTGACAAATTATAGGTCATTAGTGTATCATTTAGAATTTTCTCTTCTTGAACATTTTTAGTAGTGCATTACTGGTGCTTAATTCTACATGTGAATGATACATATGGTTTCCTCTAGCTCCAATGCCAATAATTTCATTAAAATTTTTCTAAGGGATAGCTCACTAATAAGAGAGTTCTTAGTGCTTACACTTTCAAGGAACTGTTTTACATGATTTACATCCAAAAAATTGAGAAGTATTTTAAAACTTGTTCACTGTCTCACACCTAAGAAGATGAAAATCCAGGATGTGAGCACTGATTGACTCTGGAGTCCATTGTTTAAACCAGGGGTGTCCAAACTTTTTTCAACGTTTTTCACCAAGGCCCATATGCGGTAAAATACACAAACAGCCGGGCCACTCACTCGAGGTGAAGTACGTATTGCCTCACCTGGTTTATTTAAATAAAGTAAATATATTTTTGGAATTTGCTGCGGGCCAATAAAAAAATGGATCACGGGCCGCAGTTGGCCCGTGGGCCACAGTTTGGACACCCCCGGTTTAAACCTACACATCGTACACAAAGTTTATACTACACTAAGTAAGGATATTTTAATTTTGAAAAATGGAGTTGAATCATAAAATTCCGGACAAAAACTATTAAATTTAATTGTAGTATTTTTAGTATTAGATTTATCAGTTTTATTTGAACATTTTTTATTACTAATCTCATACTTAATAATTTCATGTAATAAAGTCTATACCAACATACAGAATTTTGTTATCATTTCTAATTTTTAACTAAAATACAAATGCTTTTAAAGTATGATAATGTCTTTGGAAAATCTATGTAGGAAAAATAAAAACAATTAACTAAATTTCCATAGTAACATCTTGGTATTAACTACACAAGCATGCATGCTGCACATGCACCCACAAACTCATTTAAACTTTGCTTTTCCATATTCACTTCAGTTCTTTACTTCACTTTCTTCCTAGCTTTCTAAATGCTATTCAAAAATGACCCATATGTTCTTCTACTGAATGCTTGAGATGTTTTCTATATGTTATATTCTATCATCCAGAAAATATTTGTTGATTGCAATGTTCATGGTGCTTGGCATACATACATCAGTAAACAAACAGAAAACATCTGCCACACGGAATTTACACTCTGGCACCATGAGACAAATAAGAAACAATCAATGTAATCAATAAGTAGCTTTTATAGTAGGTTAAAAGGTGATATGTGCTACAGAATAAAGAAAAAAGTTGAACTGGGTTCCTTAATGGAAAGTGCTGGGGAATGGGAGTTGACAGGTAAGTTGGAACATTACATAGGGTGGTTCAAGTAGGTATCATTGAGAAAGGGCTATCTGAGCAAAAAGACTTGAAGACACAGGGAGTAAGCCATGCAGCTATATGAGGGAAATGCCTGTTTTATTACCTAAAACTAATTGTAAAATCTTACTCTTGTAAGGAGGATCACCTAAATGTGGTGTTAGAGAATACTGAAGTGTAAAGGACTAGGCTGATAATTCAATAGCCCAAGATAATTATCGTTTCTCTGCTACAAATGGACTCTGGCTTACAAGAACATCTGAGATAAGAAATAGAAATTCACAAGCTTTCCGCTGAACAAAGACAGGTAATCACCTGGGAACTGTGAGAGCAAGAAGACAACAAGCAGGCAGGCTCCTGAAACAACAGCATTTACTTATAACAAATTGAAAAAGAATAGTTATCACGTTGAACTTCACTTAAAAATGGCTAGAAAGCATGCTACAGGAAGACTAAATAAAGAAATTGATAACTGCCAATGTAAGCACACGGTGGCAAGTTTGCAAACTTAATTGTCACACCTTCTATATACTATTTAAACTCTTTATTAGATATGAGAATGCCACAAGCTCTATTTACTATGCACAGGTGTACAATACAGCAAAAAAGTGACCATTGTCTCTACTCCCTTCCTATGTAAAGTGCTATTACAAGGCAGAAGGGGAAATGGGAATCAGGCAGGGCAGCAACCCAGCTTGAATTGCCATTCTGACACAGTCTTATTCAACGATAACCCAGAAAACCGCACTTCTCTCCCCCTGCAAGACTGTGCTCTGGAGGAACATGGATGAGTAGAGGGGTCTCCAAGCACAGAAGACAACAAAGACTGAGTGTCAGCTACAGTCCTCTGCCACTACATACTCTGTCTGCACAGCTGCAGCCACATCTTGGCTATGTCACGAAGGATTTATGGCACTTGAGCTGAACACTTTCACTTTGCATAGAGTTCTGGCATTAGTCTGGGCCCCAGTTATGATTATTTAATCATAGACAAGGATCAACCTTATCTAAGACCTGTTGTTTACCCTGTGCCACAATTTAGTCACTAGATCCGTGACTTTTTTCCGATGCGATATCCATGCTGAGATCTCTAGTTTATTTACAGACAGGGACCTTGATTGTTACTGCCACCCATCTTTTAGGAATTCAGTAAGTTTTCTTTTTTTTTTTTTTTTCGGCATTTTCTACCAGGAATCCCTCTCTTACCCCAGCCAATCTCACCACGTGACCTTCTCCCAGGCTTCCTGTGTAATCCACAGAGAGACACCCTGGACATGAGATAATCTAAGTGGAGATGTCACTTGCCTATTTTGAAATCTAGCCAGGTTTTACTATTTCCATACAAAATTTGAAAGAGTATGGGAGATAAAAATAAATCTGTATGCCTTCCTACTTCATACACACGGTCCTAGCCATACCTGTGACCTTAGATTCCCTGCTGCTCTGCTCTACACCTGTTGGGACACCTATTCATTACTCATTGGAACTCTATTACTGACATGTTCACCTGCTTATACAATTCTTCACCTGTTACCATCTTTTCCAAATGATATGATGTGCTCACTGGGCTAGACTAATTATCATGTTTGCTCTGCTCTAATATCATTTGACAAGCCATCACCAATCATAACATGACATAGAAAAAAATAGATATATCGTAAAGTATTTAAATTAAATTTAAAAGTTAAAGTATTTTAAATTTTAGGGTATCATGGCATGGAACAACCTTTGACAATTTACTCAATGTAGTTTCCGGTAAATTCTGACAATAAAGAGAGTATATTTTTCACTCTATAAAGGAACGAAGGGAAATGTTTTCCAGGACTCAAAAGTCATTATTTCATGAATAATTCTTTCACTGAATTCACTGACATTACAACGTCTAGAAGTTAACAAGCTCCCCAAATTGAGTTGCATATTCCCTATTCACCCACGATTTTTTTTCTATGAAAGTATCTCTCGTTTTCCTTCAGATTCTCAAGCACAAATATGGGATCGAGAAGAAAGGCAGAGAGCTGAAGAATAATTAGAATTTGATCCACAAAATGATTGAACATAAATTTTAACAGCTGGTACAGTTCAGAATGTATAGAACAGTGGCCAATATATGCAAAAAGAACTAAAGCTGTCTTTTTTAATAGGAATATTTCTCTATTTATGAGAAGGTGACACTAAAAAGGACAGACCTAGTTAAAAAGATAGACATATCATAGCATCCAGATATAGCAAATGGCTCCAAAACTTCCCAGGATTCTTTTTATTTCAGACATCATTAAAACAACATTTCTCTTATGGTTTTACCATTCTTAAATTGAAGGAAAATTCAGTGCATTTCTACTGCTTGACACAGAAAACTTTACAAATCCTTACAGAGAACAAGAATTATTAAAATATGAACTGTTGAACCATAAAACTGCACTGTGTGAAAGACGGTAGGAAATCTGAAAGTTGTAAGATGATATTAAAATCAAAGCCCAATTCAAGAGCAGGTGAAATCTAAAACAATGCATTAAGCCAATTCACAATGCAAGTCTTCGCTTACACAATGTGGAATTGCTTTTCATGTAGGAGAGAACTGGTCCGGGAAGAGAGTCAGAAGAATACACTCACAAAGGCTTTCCCGGAGAAGATGTTGCAGTTCCACCATGAGGCAAAGTAAACTGGCAAGAGCCAGGTCATTATTTTTTCAAAAATATCATTTCCAATTTGCAAGTTCATTAAGAATGGCCATTTTAAGCTACCATATTTCAATTAAAAACAAACAAACAAAAAACAAAACTCGGTGTATTTACCTGCCTAAATAAATACATTACACTGAAGGTGATCTTTTATATTTAGGTCATGAAGTGTCTTGTGTTTTATTATTAATATAAAAATATCCTCTGGGGCTTTTGATTAAGATAATGTAAAATTTTTCATCTCTAGGCATATCAAAGAGTATTTTTTGCTTGTTTTTTACAAAATTCCTATTATCTTCTTGTCTTACTAATAGTTACTTCTGTCATAAAAATTTAACAAGTTACAAATGAATCATCTCTGGAACAGCAAAGTACAATAGTATTTTATATAGCCCTTAATGCTTTTCTAAACATGAACATATTGTCTTAAGTGATATTCTTCTGCATATTCAAAATTAAACATTCAGTTTAATTTAACATTTTAATGGGTATCTAATCATGCTACATGACAACAGGTGCTAAGAATGAGAGGACTAAAAAGACAAAGTAGTGCACAGTCCATCTTGGGGCACCAAAACAGATAAAACTAGTACATGAGACAAACTCTACTGTAGCTGCAATAATAAACCAGAAGGAAGGTCCCAGAAGGAGAAATTATTTTTACTTTGTATAGGTAGTTACCACAGAATATTATAAAAAGGTGGAAACATTTTAACTGGGTCTGAACATTTTGACAGAAATTTACAGGAATACAAGATTAGGAAAGATACTCTTGAAAAGTCTCAAATCTACTTGGGTGCACTGCATATGTAGTATTTCAAGGGATAGGATTACAATGAGAAGGAGGAAAAGTTGGTAAGAGATAACACTAATTGGTCATTTCTGTCCTTAAATCCCCACCTGGTTCAGACTTTAGACCATTGAAAGTAACCACTGAAAGTATCTGATTAGGAAAATAACATTTAAACTTTAGAAACGGAACTCAGCAGCACTTGGAGGAACTTTCAGCACCTTCCACGCCTTGACTTACATTTTGGCTTTTCTTCTTTGATTCTGAGGCTAATCTGTCTACCCCTTCTCAGGTCTCAGCTTTCACACTCTCAGAAAAACCTTGACCCATCACTTGTCTCCTCTCCCTTCTACCTTCAGCTTTGTCTTTGCCATTAACACTTTGTTGTAAGAATTTCATTATCAAGTGTCAATTAAATTCCTGAAGAATCATTTTCAAAAATATTATGGGAGCACAGTGGAAGGTGCAAGGGGTATTTTTCCCTTGAAACACAGCATGCTTTGAAAGCAGGCAGTTCTCAGAAAGACAGAGTGTGATACTGTAGCTTGCTCATATTTCTACTGTTTATTCCTCCCACACTTTTATAGCTGCTTGCGTCAGTTAGCTGGGAGCTAAGGAAACTGACCATAACAACTCCAAATATGGAAGAAGATGTCTATCTGATGAACTCTGCTTACTTTCTAGATGCATTCAAGCCAAAGTGCTTAATTAAACCTACTTTTTAAAGGTCTGTTTGAATTAAATATATTTATTTTTTATTAAAGCTCAATAAATGATATATTCTGTTATAATGTCAGGAGTTATAATTCTCTTCACCGTCTTGAACACACCCCCACAGTATATTTTGACTTTCTTCTTAGCCAAAGCACTAGCAAACTGAGTAGGAGGCAAATACATAAAGCCAACAGTAGATCTGTCAAATGTGGGACTAAATGACCAATGTGCCAAGCCCCTCCTCCCCATTCCCTATCCTATAAGCACAATAAAAAACTATAATTTTAATTCATTCTTGCCCTTATTTATATGAATTAAAGTTGCCCTTTCCAAGCTATAAAAGAAAAATCTGTGGTTGAATTCCCAATCATAGTTTTATACACACATAAATAATACCGCAATGAAAAAACTAATACATTTGAAAAAGACTAACTCATTATTCTTAGATGTTGATTAAAGAAAGTGAATAATCAACAAACACTATAGCTCTCCTTGTATGTATTATGTGTTATAAAATTTAATGAAACATTTCTGGGTACTAACATTAAAATAAGCTTTATAACAATTTTAATTCCAGAATTTCAGAATGGAAACATAGATATTTTTGAATAAATGGCACTAGATACACTTGAACAAAATGGTTATTAACTATGTCATCATTAATAAAAGAAAAATATTTCAAAAAGCAATGTCATCAATGTCTTTTTCTCATCTTTTAGTTTGAGGATTATGCAACTGGATACGGAAAACAAAAACATGATTTTCAATATGCAAAATTGGGATTCTTCAGTATTGTCAGCATTTATATTCACTACAAATTTATGAATATATGAGATTAATAGTAACATAAAATGACTTAGTAGAAATAATCTTCACAAGATCCAGCTGTGTTAGCTGTAAGAAAAATTACATATTAAAAGTATTAAAATGTATCATTGTGACCAGTTACTGGGCTTCATGCTCATGGTTGAAAGCATTCAGTCACTAACAAGGAGAGAAACTATAGCAAGCTACTTAGCAGCTCCAAGACTGGGGATGGGACAGTTTGGCACTGCCCTTTAATTATAGGGAAAAACAGCAAAGGTATTTCTCATACTATTTGAGAGTTTATCTCTAAAACTTCCAACTTAAAGTAGCCCCATCCCACAGACCATTTTCACTTTAAAACCAAACTCTAAGGACACTAATGGTTTCCAAACTTGATAGTATCCATGCAGCCACCAAAGATAGTTTAGATCACTCCAAGAAAAGCCAAAACAGACCAATAGGTCATATGGGGAAAATACTAAATGGGTTCAGTTCAATAATTAAAAATAATAATGAAAATTTGGAAACTGTTGTAAGTTCTATATTTTACCACTGAAGACATTCCTTGACTCTGGATATCATAGAACAAAATGAGGAGGTGGTAGGGAATAAAATGTACACTTTGGAATAATTTTTTATGAATATTTTCTTTATGCATTAACACCAATGTTGTTTTAAACAATTCTATTTGCCCAATATTTTCACTCAACAAATTTTAAGTAATCAGAGTTTTTAAATTCTGGAATTTTTTATTCAATCTGGATATCCAGTAACAAAATTAGAAATTACTCAAGATTGTATACATAATGGATCATGCTTATGGTCTCTGTAGAACAGAATTTATATATAAAGTACTTCATTGAAATATAAGCTACATACAGTAAAATTCACCAATTACACCCATACCACTTAATAATATTTGTGAAATATATGGCCTTGTAAAAACACCATTTCAAGCAGGATATAGAATATTTTGCACCCCAGAGAGTTCCTTTGTGCCCTTTGGTAATCAATATTCTAACTCCACTTCCAGCTCCTGGAAACCACTGTTTCTTTTCTGTCATTATAGTTTTGCCTTTTCCAGAATTTCATGTCAAAGGAATCATTCAATGTTTTGTATTTGGCTTCCTCCTTCACTTTGTAAAATGATTTTGAGATGTATCCATGTTGTGTGAATTAATGATCTGTTCCTTAATAAAAGCTGATAGCATTCCATTGTATCCATATTCTACAACTCGTTTATCTATGCACCAGTTGATGGACATTTGGGGGTATATTCAGTTTTTCACTATTATAAATGGAGGTGCCAAGAACATTTGAAGGCAAGTCTTTGTGTAAACGTGTGTGTTCATTTCTCTTGGAGAGATACCTAGCAATGAGGTTGGTGGACCACACAGAAAGTGTTTGCTTTGCTTGAACATTGAAACTGTTTTCCAAAGAAGTTATACCATTGCATATTTCTGCCAGTAATTTAAGATATTTTCAGCTGCTCTGTATTACAGCAGCATTTGTTATTGTCAGTCTTTTTTCATTTTAGCCATCCCAGCGGGTGTGAAATGATTTCATCTGTGATTTTAATTTCTCTAATTACTAACGCTGCTGAGCTCCACTCATGAGCTTATTTGCCATTCTTATATTTTCAAATAGCCTGCACATTAAAAAAACAAACAGACAAACAAACAGAAACAAAAAACACATCAGGTTGCTTGTCGTATTATTAAGTTATAAGAGTTCTTATATAAAGTGGATACAATTCTTTTATCATCCGTATTTTACAAATGTAGTCTCACAGTCTATGGACTGTCTTTAAATTTTCTAAGTAGTGTACTGTGAAAAGCAATATCTTTTAAATTTTAAAAATCCAATTATTATTTTTTTTTCATT